>NW_026682764.1:303077-606154 GCF_029962835.1 Magnolia sinica
TATTGCCCGAATCATGGGGAGCCTTCCAAATCAGCTTGACAATTGGATCTGGCAAGCCCCTCCCAGTTTGTACTCTAGGATCGGCCAAGAGCCCACGAGAGCGGCCATTCACTCCAAATGCTTCCTCATCATTAAATGGTTTAAGCCGGCATTAGGCTGGGTAAAGTTTAATGTGGATGGTTCAGCGAAGGGCAACCTGGACCTGTCGGGTGGAGGAGTTTATAGAGATAGCAATGGCAATTTCCTGTTTGCCTTAGCGGGAGGGTACGGAGTGGGTACCAACAATGAAGCAAAATTGAGGGCAATCCATTACGGGCTAGCCATTTGTCAACAGAGGGGGCTAACCAAGATCGGGGTGGAATCCGATTCCAAAATGGTGGTTGATTTGCTAGTGGGGAAGTTGCAGGTAGCCTGGCGTTGGAAGCCGTGGGCTGCAAGGATCTGGAAGATGCGTGCTTCGGCCTCCATCTCCTTCACACTCATTAAGCGAGAAGGTAATGGTCCGGCTGACGGGATGGCCCGCCTAGGGAGCAGCACGCTTTCCATTTCATGCTTTTCCCAGACTTGCAACCTCCCCATGAAGGTGAGAGGTAAATTATTTTTGGACAAAGTAGGCCTGGGGAACATTAAGGCAGAGTAGCTTAATTCCAGGGTGGAGAATTTGTCACGCCCCAAACTCGAAAACCGGGCTCACAAAATTTTCGATCACCGAATCCGGCGCCGACAGCCTTCATAGTACCCCATTCTCGGCTCCTAGCGCCCATACGCCAGATTCCGATCCTGAGATCCTATAAGGAGGATTTTCAGTATGATTTTTTTTGTAATGGAGCATAATCACAAGTATAACCAAGTCACAAAACAATAACACCACATATCCACTATATCAAAAACTTTAAGTACAATGCGTATGAAAGGAAAATACAATATAATGAAAGTAAAAGAAACTCCAGAAGTTCGGCTACACGCTCCAAGTTCAACGCTGCTGCAACCTAACGCCACCTGCACGCATCTATCGTGCATAAGCTTATCGAAAGGTTAGAGGGTGGTGAAAGTGTGTGTAAGGCGAGTGCCAAGTGTACAATATCAGAGTAATACTGAAATATGAGGGAAGTACATGAATGCTATCAACTATACCAAAACTATGTGATGCAAGACATGAATGCTATTGGCCATACCAAGGCCATATGATTCGAGGCTTATGTAGCCAAATGTCATATGCGAGATGCAAAGCAAGCATGTCAGTCCTCATCAAGTACACATATCAGTACAGTTCCTCTCTGGATATCACCGGGGTCTGATACACTCCACACAGATTGCCTCCTCCCTAACTGCACAGTCGAGCAAGTGGAATAGACCTCACTATCCACCTGACTAGTAGTCTGCCAATACCTACCCGGCTCATCGATAGCGGACTCATTTACGAGCTGGTCAAACTCAGCCTAGCTTATATCCCCCTCACTCGGGCGGATAAAGCCACACCCCCTTCCAACTGACCACAACACAGTGGGAGACGCGGCCTACTAGTATTCGGCACTCGGGTGCTCATGTATCCACTTGGTCTAGACGTTGGAGCATCTCCTGGTACCAAAAAGGTTCTGGGACTTTCACCCAAGGGCATCCTAAGTGCCCACAATGCTAGAGACAATATTTTTGGTATCCGATACGACCATCCACGATGTGCTTGTGGAGGCCACGGCCCTGATGTCGCTAGGGCGTGCAGTGATCAAGTCACACATGCGGAATGCATGACTCACATCGTCAAATCATGCAGTAATTCGGTGCGTACCACGCACTCATGTGGGGGCACTCCATCTCATAAGGAGTCCCGTAAATGCCACAGCCCAACGGCTTATGCTATGATCAAACATTCCTCATATTAAGCATACATATGATGCGTATGGGCATGTATCATGGAGCTATACTAAGCATGTTATAAAGTGATGAATTATCCCTACAAAGCAGATGGGCCTAGAAGGCCTACACACCACAAGTACGGCCTATCAATGGGCCCTAGGGAGAGTCGTAATGCGGACATTTAACCAACATTATACTTGCAATGTAGACGTCAAACCATAGCCTGCCACAAACCATGGAGAAATCACGCATTGCAATGGACCCTAAGGAGAACCCATTGGGCCTCGACCCATGGGCCTTAGGTACATCAAATGGGCCGTATCACATGGGCCTTACATTCATCAAATGGGCCACATTAATGGGCCTCACCAACGGGCCTTATGTACATTGCAATGAGCTATAACTCATGGGCCTTAGAATATATTAAAATGAGCCTAATCACATGGATTTACGTATCTCAAATGGACTACACTAATTGGGCCCCATATGTACCTCAAATAGGCCTCATAACACGGGCCTTATAAATGCCAAGGTGGGCCTTAAAAATGGCCACAAATACATACACACACACACACACACACACACACACACACATATATATATATATATCATGTCAAAGGATCAACCGATCCTCACTTCAAATAATAGTGGTAGGACCCACTTGAACCATGGATCTGACTCATTCTTTAGCTCATGCCTTAAAATGAGCTTGCAAAAAAATGGATTGACGGTTGGGGTGCAATACAAGCATCATGGTGGGGTCCACTGTCCAGACAGCGGACAGTGTGGATAAACACAAATCATGGTGCGCCCCACCGTCTGCTGGACGGTGGAAATGAAACACGTACATCACTTTGGGCTCCATCGTCCACTAGACGGTGGGAGCAAACACATAAATCATTGTGGGTCCCACGTGGGGCCCACCATAACATATATTTTCCACCCAAACCGTTGATAAGGTCGCATCGACCTGGATGAAGGGTAAAAACAAATTTCAGATCGATCCAAAACTTCTGTGGCCCAGAAAAAGTTTTCAAAGGCAGACGTTCAATCCCATTGTTTCCCATGATGTGGGCCACCTGAGTCTTGAATGAGGCTGAAATTTGGAGTGGGCCCACTAATGGAGGTGACCCACCATATGAACGGGTTTGATGGCAAATATACATCAGGGTAGGGCCCACATCAGGGGCCGTGGGACTGTGCTGTCCGCCCGCCCGCCTAGCATGCTGGCGTCTGACAGCAGCAACAGCCATGCTACTGTTGGTTTGCATATTTATTTATTTTTTTGAAAAAACTTATTTTTTTGTGGTTTTTCAGAGGTAGGGCCCACATTTGCTGAATCCGGGTCCGCCAATGGATTCTACCATGCATAACAAATCTATCAAGCCCAATATTGGGCATTTTTCGGCATGTAGAAAAACTAAGGTGAGTTTCAACGGTGAAAATTACTATTTTCAAAGGTGTGGCCCGCCAGAAAGTTAGATCAGTCCCATTTTTCGGCTCAATGCCTAAAATAATCTGGAAAATGAGATGGACGGCTTGGATTTGAAGCATACTTCAAGGTGGGGCCTATATGTGTTGGCCACCAAGAAGCTTGTGAACCAAGCTTATATTTGTGTTTTCCATGCACGTCCAGCATCCCTGGACGCTGGACGGTCTGGGCCTATCACAAGCACAAGGTGGGCCCTGTTTAGGTGGGCCACCAAAAGGTGGGTGTTGTGGATACAATACATATAAGGTGGGTCCCACCTATAGATAGTTTGAGATAAAATACAAGCCTTATGGTGGGGTCTATTCGGGTGGGCCACACAATCACACCAACATCACATGAAAAGAAGAATAAAAAGAGAGAGAGAGAGAGAGAGAGAGAGAGAGAGAGAGAGAGAGAGAGAGATACATGTGTGATGGAGGGACCCCGGCACTATGGGCCCTCCGTTTCAAGCATCCAATCATACATCAAGTGGGTCACATTGCATATGGGTCCACCAAATTGAAAATCAACGGTGGAGATCCTTTCTCCACCATAATAGAAGGTCTAGATGACCCTATTCATGCAAGAAAATAAACATCATGATGGGGTCCATGGAGAATGGCCCCATCATGGAATGATCTTAAGCATCAAGGTGGGCCATTGGCCACATCAAGGGTCCAAAGTGAGATCCATACCATTGATCGGTAGGCCTCACTTGACCCATAAAAAAAAATATGAAAACTAGCCTATAGGAACACCCACCGTAGATCTTCTCGGTCCGTTGAAACGCCAATCTCCTTAAGCTTCACTTTGATGGTGGAAGATAAGAAGTGAATGGCTAGGATGGACGATTTGGGATGAGAAAGTGGGCCACACACATGCACTCTCTCACATGGAAGAGAGCTTAAACGTGAGCTCTCTTGTTTGCTTGGGATTGAGTTGAGAAATGAGAGAGAGAAAGAGAGAGAGGGAGATGGGATGTAAAGAGAGAGTGATGGATGTGAGTGATGGGTGAGGTGATGTTGTACTTGACTAGCATGGGTGTGCAAGAGAGACGGTGAGAAAGGGTTGACTTTGGAGAGAGAAAGCATGGGTTGCTTTGTACTTGACATGAGGTGATGGATGGGATTGATTTGACATATTGTAGAGATTCTCTTGGAATTACAAAGGCGTGGCATTTTCTTCGAAATAGATGCCAGCGCACATCTTCCTGCCAGGGTATCGAATTAGTGCGAGAGACGTGGCGTCGGAATCGCGGCGACTGTGCGGTCGCAATGGTACAAGTCTTGAATTAAGCCGACTCAAATCTACAGCATAAGACTTAGGGTCGATCGCAAACGTCAATTACCGATCGCAAGTTGCCGGAATTTGACAGGAAGGATCGCGGGATTCGACGAAACAGTACGGACTAGGATACGGGTCTTACAGAATTTATTTGGTGGTTCCTTTATGGATAATTTTTTGGGTGTTTTGGGCGTACCCAGGGGGTCGACCCATCTTTTCCTTTTTGTACAGGGGTGGAATCACACGATAGGGGGGTCCAGATTCTATTTATTCAGATCCCCCCGAATGTCTATACATTTTCCTTTGAGCAATGAATCTTCCTTTTCCAAAAAAAGAAAAAAAAAGAGAGAGAAAGGGATGAAAGTATTATTGTCAAAAGAGAAACTACCAAGGCTAAAGTCTATTGACTTGGAATTCTGTGAGGACTGCGTATGTAGCAAGCAGAAGATGGTAAGCTTCAAGAAAATAGGACGCGCTCCAAAGACGCATCTATTAGAGCTTGTGTACACTAATGTGTGGGGACTGGCACAGGTATCATCTCTTGGTGGCTCACGTTATTTTGTTTCTTTTATTGATGATGCTGGCAGAAAACTATGGGTCTATTTCTTAAAGCACAAATCAGATGTATTTGATGTATTTAAGAAGTGAAAAGTAATGGTAGAAAACAAGATAGGTAAAACAATAAGATGTTCTTAGATCAAATAATGGGGGAGAGTATCGTGATAAGAGGTTTGAGGACTATTGTGCATCAAATGGAATCAAACATCAGAAAATGATTCCAGGGACACCTTAGCAAAATGGTGTCGCCGAGCGCATTAATAAGACTATCCTTAAGCGCGCCAGGAGCATGAGGTTACATGCAGAGTTGCCCAAGATGTTTTGGACAGATGCTGTGAATACTGCCGCATATTTCATCAATAGAAGTCCCTCAGCACCATTGGATGGTGGGCTACTAGAAGAAATGTGGACTGGGAAAGAAGTGAACCTTGCACATCTTAAAGTGTTCAGTTGCACTGCATATGTTCACATTGATGCAGAGCACAGAAACAAGCTAGATGCGAAGTCCAGGAAGTGTACATTTATAAGCTACGGGCAGCATGATTTTGACTACCGGTTTTGGGATACAGAAAATCAAAAAATCATCAGAAGCAAAGACGTAGTCTTCAATGAAAAAGTGATGCATAAGTACAGTGTGCAACAAAAATAAAATAAGGCCGATGAGAAAGAATTCGTAGAGTTGGAAGAGTTACTGGACACGGGTGTTACAGTGACACAGGATGAGTTTGCACAGGGTCATAATGAGGCAGAGCTGCAGACACTAGTTGTGAGGAGGTCTACTCGGGAGAAGAGACCCAAGGTCCGATACTCACCCTCCTTACATTATCTACAGCTGATAGATAATGGTGAACCAGATTATTTTGAAGAGATATTACAGTTAGATAAACAGGTTAAGTGGGAGCAGGCTATGGTTGATGAGATGGACTCTCTTGAATCTAATCATACGTGGGAGCTAGTCACTCTACTTAAGGGTAAGAAAGCTCTTCATAACAAGTGGGTTTACAAATTGAAGGAGGATCATGGTAGTTCGAAACGGTATAAAGCCAAAATGGTTGTGAAAATGTTCCAACAAAAGGTAGGTATCGATTTCACTGAAATATTTTCACCAGTGGTGAAAATGTCTACGATTCGCATGGTTTTGAGTATAGTGGTTATAGAAGATTTACATCTAAAGCAGCTAGATGTTAAGACAGTCTTTTTTCATAGGAACCTTGAAGAAGAGATATACATGCATCAGCCAACAGGATACTTGGTACCAAGAAAGGAGAATAAGGTGTGTAGACTGAAGAAGAGTCTATATGGCCTAAAGCAGGCCTCGAGGCAGTGGTACAAGAAGTTCGACAGTTTCATATCGAAAAATAATTTTCTTCATCCTTCTTCTGTATGTTGATAATATGCTTGTGGTCGGATCAAGCATAAAGGACATCTCAGATCTCAAAAGACAACTGTCTAGAGAATTTGCTATAAAGGATTTAGGAGCTGCAAAACAAATCCTAGGCATGAGTACGTAATAGGGAAAACAAGAAACTAGTTTTGTTACAGGCAGAGTACATAGCTAAGGTACTTGATCAATTCAGTATAAGAGGTGATAAGCCGGTTAGCACTCCATTAACTAACCACTTTAAGCTTTCTAAGGAGCAAGGTGCAAAGATGCAGGAGGAATGGGACTACATAGCTAAAGTCCCATACACATCAGCTATTGGGAGTCTCATGTTTGCTATGGTGAGCATGAGGCCAGATATTGCTCAAGCAGTGGGAGTTGTTAGCAGGTTTATGAACCTCGAGAAGGAACATTGGGAAGTTGTGAAGTAAATCCTTAGATACCTAGTAGGTACTATGGATGTAAGGTTGTGTTATGGAGGATCGCAAATGAAGCTACACGGCTATGTAGATTTAAATTTGGCAGGAGATATTGACAGCAGAAAAAGCACTACAGGGTATGTCTTTACTGTGGGTAGTGCTGCAGTGAGTTGAGTCTCTCAGCTATAGAAGATAGTATCCATTAGTATAATAGAAGCAGAATATGTTGCAGCTACGGACGCGTATAAGAAGATGGTATGGATGCAAAGTTTCATGGAAGAGTTGGGAAAGAAGCAAGCAAATTACAAGCTGTACGGTGACAGTCAAAGTGCAATACACTTGACTAAGAATTTAGCCTTTTATTCAATGACCAAGTATATTCACATCAGATATCACTTCATACATTCTTTACTAGAAGATTGATCAATTGCTCTGGAGAAGATCCATACAAGTGAGAATCCTATAGATATTCTGACCAAGGCGGTTACATGAGAGAAGTTGAAGCTCTGTTCAGCTTTAATTGGTCTTTAGGCTTGAAGATGAGGAGGCGTTGTACTTTGGATGTAGAAGAGGAAGGATTATGGTGATGTGTCTCCAAGTGGGAGATTGTTGAGGTGTGGAGCCGGCACACTAAATTGTTGGACGCGCTGCTCGACCAGTCGAGGGCTCGCTCGACTCAAAGTCCAGCAAGCTGGTTTTTTAGGCCTCGACTAGTTGAAGGCATGGCTTGACTAGTCAAGATAGGGTCCGCTCAACTAGTCGATGACCTGTCTCGACTAATTGAGGGTTATGCAGATTCTGTGCGGATTTGGTGCGGACTGCGTAAATTTGAGGAGGTTTGTGCAAAAGGGAAGTTGCCTAAACTATAAATAGGGGTCCATAGGGCTATTATAGGGTATTTTAAGGTATATGCAAAAGGTTTTTTCTATACATCCAAAGAGAAAAGGGCTATCTCTGTGCATGAGAGCATTGAGAAGGTTAGTATATTGCTTGTAACTTCATTTTCTTTATAGTGAAAGTTTGCACCCATGGTTTTTTACCCTTGTTGGGGTTTTTCCATGTATATTTTGTCTTGTGGTTTGATTAGTATGTTTGGATTCTACTACTAGATTATATTTCTTTCTGTTTATCGTTTGTGGGTGAGATTGGAGATTGGATCTCGGTTCACTTGCATTGTTGACGTGCTGCGCAACAACAAGCTTGTCTAGTTGAAGGGATTCAATCTGTATAGGAAGAAATTGTCATTTGAAGTGCGAACTATAAATCGTCCATAACTTTTGATTGGAGTATCATTACGGGATTCACGACCTGTGAATTTTGTTGGGAACAGGTCATCCGAGGCCAACCGATCAGCTTAATTGGTCGTGTTTTCTCATTTTATGAAAAAACACACTCTTCCAACTCCAAAAAAAAAATTAGGAAAAGAATTATTACTTTTAGTAATTTTAATTTTTATAGTATTTCCTTTTTTTTTTTCGAATTTAAAATTCCCATCATCTTTAGAAATTACCATTAATCATGCTAAAACTTTTCTAGCAAAAATTTTATTTAAAATTTTTATTTTTAGAAATTAGGCTTTAGAAGAGTTTTATTAGAATTAGGACTTATTAGGATTAGAATTTTGCTATTTTTTTGGTAATAACGAATTTAGGTTTTTTTTCTTATTTAATGGGGTAATGGCAAAAAGCATATTACATATTATTAGACATTATTGAATAAAAAATATTAGAGTATTCTCTCTTTTTTCTCAGAGATTTAAAAAAATACCTTATGAATTCAATGTTTATATCACATAAAGAAGACGATGTTCTTCCTCTTCACTTTCCCACACTCTTCTCTGTGTTAGTTGGTATCAGAGAGGATTTTTCCTCAATTTGATGGCATCTAACAATGGTGTAGGCAACAATTACACAAACGGTGCTCTAGGGAACAATCTTATGATAGAGACGACGTTTCAAGCTTTTCAATGAAAAAAATTGGCAAGCCATCCGAGGGCTGCAAGCAACCATTGATCGTTTAACAAAACCCGTACAACAAATTTGTATTCCTAATAATATGCAACATGAGATTGCAATGGATCTAGCAATAATCATGTTCATGGTGTAGCACTGGTGATGAATTGCAAGCCAACACCTAATAATGGTAAATCACTAGCCAGTACTCTGATCGTGAGGAAGTCATTGTACACATTAAAGGTGAAGATAGATTTATAGTGGCACAACATCTTTCAAAAGAGGTGCACTGTAGGCTAAAAAATCTACAATACGATCATCAATTTTAGGAGCACTAAGCATCTCATGTAAAAAACAGTGGTGAAAATGCTGCAATTGAAGGTAGAAAAACACCTCTCTCTGCACACGATTGGATGGATCAAAGAGGTCAGTGAAACAAAGGCAACAAAATAATGTTGTAGTCCATTTTCCATTAGTAAATACTATAACAATGAAGTAATGTATGATGTACTCGACATGGAAGCTTGTCACATGTTACTTGGTCAACCATGAGAGTATGATGTTGATGCCACGCATAGGGGCCGAAATAATATATATATATATATATATATATATATATATATATATATATATATATATATATATATATATATTAATGATGGTAGAAAGATTATCCTCGCTCTTATAGTAATGGAGAATCAATCCAAGACTTATAAAGGCTCCCAATTTCTTAAAAGATTTGAAGTAGGAAGCATTTTCTTGTAGCTTATTGTTGGTTTTTTCTGTATGAATTAGTGTAATCCTTGGTTTTATGGTTCAGAGCCAAGATTCAGGCTAGTTGTAGGTTATGGTTCTCCTTTACCAAAACATGTACACATTTTCTTTCTTATAAATAAAATTATAGTGCTCCCACGTTGCTTTTTATTTTTATTTTTTAAAAAAAATTCCACTAATGTTTAACTTGGTTAATAACATTGAGTGTGTTTGAATCCTTAAAATTGCAATTTAATTAGTAATTTCTAATATTGTCCGCTTTAATAGTGATGTTTTTTCCAAAATTGAAACCTCTAAAAGTGACCATTAAGTGGGGATGGACCATCCACTATGAGGCCATATGATAGATTGTTTAAATCAATCATCAAACAAAGCGACTTTTAAGATTGGTGGGTAATCAAAGTTGGGCTCACACGACAGACATCCCATATCAATGTTTTCGGTTTTTTTTTTTTAATTATTAAAATTAATATGAAGAGTGCATATTATTAGCCATTGACCAGATTGTAAGGATTTTTCATCAAAGTGATCATTTGAGGGGGATGATCAATTAAAGATGGGCCACACAAGATGGATGGTCCAAATCAATTGTCGGGGCTTTGTTTATTCCACCCACTAATTGAATGGATATGATCATCTAATGAAAGTGACTTTTAAGAGGAACAAGCAAATAAAGGTGGGCCTCACATGATCGACGATCCAAATTAGTGAATGGACCTTATCTTACAATCAATAGTATAGACCATTCATTCTCCTAGCCATTGATCAACTTTCTAGGATTATTGATGAATAGACCTACTCTTACAGTATATATAGACAATCCATTTTCCTAGCCATTGATCAAGTTTTGAGGATTATGATAGGAAAATTGATTTTATGAGGGACAAGCGCATTCAAACTTCAATGATATTAATCAATTAGAACTATCCATTTTAATAACCATTAATTAGATAAACAGGTCATCCAATGAAAGCAATTTTTTGGGAGGGATGGTAAATTGAAGTCAAAACAAGAATAATTCAAATTTTAGGTGAAAAATCCCTTACATGAAAAAACCACATCACAAAGCAACGAGTATGCACTGTGAAAGAAGAAATTACAAGATATAGAGTGTTACCGATTCAAACAAGCCTCGAATCCACTTCACAAGCTCTAGCTATGCACTTGAAACCATTATGAACAAAGTAGAAAGGCCTCTCTATACACTAATCCCAATTACACCTGATATATATACTAACACAATGGGAATAAGAAACAAATCCCACATTTACGCAATTCTGCACACGCGCTCAATGAGACCTTCGATGGTATCAACATCCAATCGAAGACCCCGTTGTCACCAAGTAACAACACCAAAATATTACGGTAACAAACATGAATTTTTTCAGATTTTTTCGATGGCATCGAGCACTTATCGATGGCATCAACATACGATCAATGGCATAAACTGGTCTGTCGATGGCATCGACAGACCCTGTTATTGACGGATTTAAAGCCGAGTTTCGGCGCACCACAAGGAAGATTTTTGATTGAATATATATATATATATATATATATATATATATATATATATATATATATATATATATATCTATATATATATATATATATAATAAACTTTTTAAATTAGAAAAGAACTTTTTTTTTCAAAAACTTCCTTTCGAGCTTCTCATATATCAAACAACAAAATTACATTTCGGGGTTCCCTAAGGAATAAAAGAATCTAGGGAAGCCTATCATAAAAACTGGAAAAAAAAAAAACTATGCAAAGCTCACAAAAATGTGGGAAGGAGAAGAAACGGATAGGAGCTCTCTAGCTGCACAACAAGAAGACTCATCCCATCCCTACCCTTGTAACTTCCCTAATGGTACCTAGACCCACCTTGTCCAGGAATAGGAGACCTTTAACCTGGGCTGGGAGGTCTGTCAGGTAAGTCGTCAGAGGGGACACTTGATCCCTACTCCCCAAACAAGCCATCGAGTCGAACGCCGCATTACCTTCTCTAAAAATATGAAGGAACTGAAAATCCCCTCTGCGCCTAAGCCGATTAATCCTAGCAATCCAGTACCCCCATTTCCAGCCGGGGCTAGAGCATCCCAGCAGGAAGTTAACCACAAGCTGGGAATCCAATTCCACTACCACCTTATGAAAACCTCTACTCAAACAAAACTCCATACCGTCACAACATTCACATTTGACCCGACGCCATAACTTGAGGAAAACGCAAACCAAAAAACACCCCTGCCATCTTTGCAAATGCCTCCATCTCCGGAGTTTCCTGGGTTACCAATTGTTGACCTGTCCACATTTATTTTCACCCATCTAGGTTGAGGTCTGAACCATCTCACTACCTTGTGGAGGGAATTCCGTCTTGGAAGAGAGCACCCTTTGCAATCAGGGGGAATATTTAACGGGCCTCCGAGTCGATCTTTAGAGATGGGCACTGGTGAGGGGAGATGAGCAGGAATGCTGCTATGGTCGAAAATGTCAGATGAGGTGACCTCAAACTTGCCGCCATTGATGATGGAAAACCACCATCTACCCCTTGCAATCACTTCAGCAACTAATGGGATTTTACCATAAAAAATTGCCGCATTCCGGCATTTCCAGATTATCGAGAGGATGATGCACGGGGCCACCTTGTGCGCTAGTGAACTCGACGGGATAGCAGCAGTGGCGCCCCACCATTGGGCCAATCTGGTTTCGTTAGCTGATGTCTCCAAAACGTGGATGCCGAAGATGTTACCAAAATAGGACCAAGTAGCCACCACTATCTGGCTATGCGGAAACAGGTAAGGAATTGACTTAGTCGAATGGCCCTGAGGAGCATTTGCATTACAATAGACGCACTTGGAGGCCATGAAGATGTCGCGGGATTGTACTGCCTCGTCCACAGCCGTCACCCTCATTATGACTCTCTAGGTAAACAGCGAGATCTTGGGAGGAAGCTTACTATGCCAAACCCGTCTCGCCTAGCTTCTGTAGGGCTGAGGAGATCTGCATTTTTCCTAAACTGAAGAGATAGTGAAATCTCCTGAGGCAGATAAAGGTCAGAATGGGGAATCCGTCCCCTCAGAGAGGCAGAAACCTTGATGGAAAATGTAGTCTACTACCCGTTGCGGGAGGTAGTTGAAGGCTGTCGAGGGTGGCAGAGGGCCATCCTTGCCCAACACATGCTCTGTTTTTAGGTGAAGTAAAGTAGGCGGCACTGGGGAAGAGGCTAATCTATGGAGCGGGTCGAGACCCAACCAGTTGGCGACCCAGAAACTGCAATTTCCATCGCCCAGGTTCCACTGCACATACGATTCAACCGCGGGGATCAAAGCATGAATACTCTTCCACAATGGGGACGCGAAAACTGCTGGACTGGACGGACCGGAGATAGAGATGTCCTGTGCATATTTTGCTGACATAAAGGCGCTTCAAAGGCTTTTAATCGATGCATATTTAATAGCCCAGGCCATCTTTAGCTGAAATGCAGACATCGTGTCCTTCAGCTTCCTTATACTAAGCCTCCCTTCGGATGATTTGATCAATATCATTTTTTTAGATGAATTGGCAACCAATGGTGGGCCCAACATGACGGATGACCAAGATTGCTAGAATTGATCCAGTGGTTGGTTTGAATTTTCCAACATAATGGGTCCACATTTGATAGTCTTCTTTTAGATAATGGTTAAATTGTGATCATTTATTAACCATCCAAAGCCATCAAAATGCTAAAAATTAATAAAATTGTCACTAAAAGTAGGTTGTCCAAAACATCAATGAAAGATTTAAAACTGGACATTTTAATTTTAATTTTAATTTTTTATTTTTTATTTTTCAATTGAATTACTAAAGTTTGATATGCTAAACAGACCCTTACACGGGTGAATAAGAGTTGTACAAAAGATTTTTCTACAATCATTAGGATCTGCCCTCCTCATGGTGATGAAATAAGAATAAGATTTTAAAAAATTAAAAAAAAAAATACTTAGCTAAGTGTAACAACCTAAAAGTTTACATCGGTTAAAATTTAAATTTTTTTAAAAACATGATCAAATTGGTTACAACAAACCCCACCCTTATCTTATCTAAGAAACCATTCCCTCTATATAAGTGTGGGACGTTCTTTCCAAGCAAAAAGAAAAGAAAAAACATAAGAGAGAAAAGATAAGCGAGAGAGATAGATAAAGAGGAATAAGGGTTTACAAGGTCAGTATTTTATTTATTTATTTATTTATATTATTATTCTTTTGGCTTGCCTGATAGATAGTGTAGATTTACCATGTGCATATATTAACAAGTGTGTATATGCACAATGCACCTTGGATCACCTCACACATGCAAAACAAGGAAAAAAAGTAAAACACGTAAAAAGAGACTTTTTTTGCTTTTACTTGAATTGTGTGCTAGGCTTATTAGTGCATGTGGGGCCCGATCGATTCGGTTTATTAAATTTTGAGAATCAAAATACAACAAACCTCCAAAAATTAGGCGAAATCAAGGTGAGCCATAACATCTAAAAAAGAATTTAGGGTATATTTATCATGATAGCATGTTATTACAAGATTCAAGCCATCCATATGATGGGTCATCTTGTAAGATATCTAGTCTACCTTTTTTATTAGGATAGATAAGATAAACCCTATCTATTACGTATATTACCTTGTATAACTTAAGAATCACTCCCATTTATGGCTTAAGTAATAAAAAATATAAAATAAAAATAAAATCAAGGGCTTTATGAACTTGATCTTTTGTCATTGATTCATTTTCAATATTGTGGTGCATTATATTAGATTATAGGTATTCCTTGATTTGGTACATCAGATATCTCCTTAGCTAACTTTCCTCACTAAATCATCAGGTGAGTAATCCCAACATGTTTCCTCTTCATACTATTAAAATAAATTGTCATATTATTATGGTTGATTGTCTTATGATTATGAATGACTGGATTGAATTGATTATGAACTGATTAGCATTGAAATATTCTTGAAATTATGAACATGTGAAGCGCCTTTCATATAGAAAAATGTATATGATAGTGTATATAATTACTTGTATATTAAACATTCATGCCTTTCAGTATTAACACTTTTATATGATTACCTAGGGGACAACCCATCATACACACTAGAAGCCCATTATATGTGAAAGTCTACTCAATGAGGGGAGATGCGGGCTTTGCCCATGCCTACTAATGGGAGAAGCCTATCAAGTGCAGATGCGGGTCGATATCCAACCCAATAAAGTGGATTATTTATATTTATATTCACTTGACGCATCATCAACACCATTCACAACATTCGCATTAATCGCATTATTTGAGTTGTATATAAATTTTATATTCTCGACTGTTATGCTCTACTTCTATATATTATTTTAATTGTATCGTTCACGAACCATGATGGGTTCACTCACTAGCATGGCCAATTGATGGTGTATTGATCGAAAAACCATACAAATGGAATTGAAGCAAATACAATGACTTACGAGCAGGAGTATGAGACCAAACTAGTGGATGATCCACAGGAATAGTGACCATATTTAAGCAAAGAGAAGCTTACTTCGCATAGATCAGTAGAATGATGTAGTGAGGAATCTCTGGACCACCTATTCGTGAACGGTGCTCTGAATACCAGACTATGACATCATTTCTCCTCCACCCTATTACTATCCTTCCTTGCTAGCCAAGCAACAACGAGTCGAGCGTCACAATGGCGGAGCCAGGCAAACGATCACTCCAGTATCAGGATCCTCATAGGGGTAGGCCCTGCTCTTATATTATGGGAGATTTGGAATGCAAGAAACGAGAGGAGATTTGAAGATATCTAGGTGAGAGAGGACCGATCTATTGCCAATATCTGAAGATGGTTCACAATAATCAACTCCTCTTACCCACTTCCACCAAGTAGAGTTCAATGTAACTAATAAGCCCTCTGTGATCTGGGCCTCCACTCCAACCAAGGTAGCATCTTGTCCCCTTCGATTATCAAATGGATGAGGCCTTCGGTTAGATGAGGGAAACTGAATGTGGACGGCTCCTCTCGGGGAAACTCGAGCCCCTCAAGAAGTGGGGGAGCCTGTCGAAATGACCAAGACCATCTCCTTTTTGCATTCTCCAAAGGTTACGGTCTAAGAACTAACTTCGAGGTGAAGTCAAAGCAGTGGTGGACGGTATGAATCTCTACTTGGTAAAAGGTTTCAGCAAGATTCAAGTGGAAAGTGACTCAGAAATAACAGGGGGCTTACTTTCTAATGCAACACCTACTCCATGGAGCGTCTACTACTAGAAAAAGAAGATTGAAGAACTATAGAGGTTAGCAATGATCACAATACGTCATATTCTAAGGGAAGCAAATAGAGCAGCATATGGACTGGCACGTCTGGGCAGCGAAAGCCAAGTGGACAAGGAGTTTAACGAATTATCTGCCCTCCTGCAGTTGACCAGAGGAGAGCTCCACCTTGATCAAGTAGGCCTAGGCATGATCAGGGCTAATTAAAGCCATTATGCATACCTAGTTCTTTCGCTATACACAATTTGTTCTTTCTAAATGATAGGTTGCCAGGCCCCTTGTCTCGGAGGGCCTACCCAAATTGTATGCAATATGTACAACCCCACTTGAGATCTAATGAATACAATTCCTTTTTTTTTTGTTTTTGTTTTTAAAGATTGTTTGGAAAGCAAAATAAAATTAAATTGATGCATGTGTTTCCTAATATTATTCTCATTTCTGTTTCAAAATGTGTTCTTATTTAGCTTTTATAATTTTTTTTTGAATAACTTAATGATTCTGAACAATAACTTAATAAATTTCAAATGAATGGATATAAATATTTTAATTTTTATTCTTAATTATTATGAATGTGTGGTGGTGAATGTTTGTGAATGGATTAGTGGTTGATATGAGTGTATTAATTTATATTAATGAGAACATAAAATTCAGATTGTATTATGTGTTTATTAAAATAATGTGACTCACTGATTTAAGTATACTAATTGTACAAATCATGAGCCATAACTCAAGTCTGAGAGTGCATAATCAGTATCTAAATTACGGAGCCTGATACTAAATTTTATTAACCATCCAGAATCTATAAAATTATGCCCTAGCCAAAATGATTGATGGGAAAGACCGATAGTCAAACCTACTAGACAAATCACTTAAGGGGCATTTAGCACATGGTATTAGATGGGATTAGGTGGGATGGAATTGCATTTAGTCCCGTACCAATTCCACTCAATGTTTGGGAAGAATGGAAAAGCTTGGAATTAGATTAGATCGACTTAGGGTTGTACACGAGCCATGCTAGCTCGAAAAGCTCGCTTGGCTTGGCTCGATCTAGCTTGACTTGACTCGACTCGAATGATGAATCAAGGCGAGCCAAGCTTTATATGACCAAGATCATTTTGAAAACAAGCCAAGTTCAAACATAGTGGAGTTTGACTCGACTCGACTCAAACTCTGCTTGGCTCGAATCTCGAGCTCGGCTCGATCTGAATATTATATATATATATATATTAATGTATATTATATTATATTTAAAAATTAAAAAAAAATAAAACATAAACCCCATCGTACCCGTCTATCCCTCTCATACCATTTCCCTTCCTTACCTAACCCGCCGCGCTCGAGCTCCTCTCTCTCTCTCTCTCTCTCTCTCTCTCTCTCTCTCTCTCTCTCTCTCCCTCGCCTGAGCTTGACTCAGCATCTGCCTGGCTTGTCTCAACTGTACGACTTACACTTACCTGAGCTCTCCTCTCTCTCTCTCTCAATATCAACAACAAAGTACCATCTATGGTTTTATCTAATATTATATATGTGTGTGTGTGTGTATGTGTATTATTAATTAAATATTTGATTTGGGGGTTGGGTCAGTTGGGTTGGGTTGCTGGGTTAAGTCAGGTGCGGGTTGTAGGTTGGGTCAGGTTGGGAGCAAGCTCGACTCGACTCGAGGTAAGCTCGCCTTGACTCAATCCATTAGCTCGCCTCAAGCTTGACTCGAAAATTTTGGCAAACAAGCCAAGCTTCAATAGTAAGCTCGAGGCCGAGCTCGAGCTCGAGCTCAAATTCGAGAAGAGTACGGACAAGCCAAAGCTTGGCCCACCTCGACTCGACTCGGCTCGATGTACAGCCCTATATGGAATTGTATTGGGTCTCGTGCCAATTTCACTCAATATTAGCAAGTTGTGTAGTTCCCACCATGATGTGTAGGCTATATCCACACTGTCCACCCACTTTTCGAGATCATTTTAGAGCATGGGCCAAAAAATCAGATAGATCTAAAGCTCAAGTGGACCCCACCATAGAAAGCAGCGGGGATTGAATACCTACCATTGAAAACTTCTTTGGGGCTGCATAAGTTTTGGATCTGCCTCATTTTCTGGCCCATGCCATAAAATGAGGTTACAAAACAAATGAACAGTTTGGATATAACACATATGTTATTCTCATTTAGGGCTGAAAGTCGGGCGGGTTGAACCCGACCGACCCGTGACCGACCCAACATTAGGTTGGGCTTGGGCAGGATGCATCGAGTCCGATCTCAAGCTTGGGCTATACAAACACCAACCCGATAAAACTTGGGTCGGGCTTGGGTTTAGGTCTTGGGTTGCCCGACCCAACCCGAACCCGATCAATATTTAAGTTACTTATAAATTATAATTGAGTGTGGATTGTATGTGTTGAAGACATAGGAAGTTCCAGTGCTGTCTGGTCTCATTGGTCCACATCATTTCCAATGACTCAAACTAACAAGATATGCTGGATTTCTCTCTTCCAAATAGATTGTGTGCTAAACAACACGACTTTTAAATGAGTAGTTGTCCTATATTTTAGCTTGTTTGTTTAGAATAAATGAAGCTCTTTACCATAAATAACTACATATATAATTAATAAAATCATAGATATAAAAAATAAGATGTGTATTGAAATTTAATAAACTAATGCAATCATTAAAATATTAGCATGTATTCACCCGATCAACCCAACCAACCCGATAGAACCTGCTTGGGTTAAGAATTCCCAACTAGAGGTTGGGTTGGATTGGGTTAGGGTTGAGGTACAAGAACCTTGGGTTGGGTTGCGTTGGGTTGGGTTAGGGTTGAGCACCAACCTGACCCAACCCGCCTGACTTTCAACCCTATTCTCAATAGTTTCAAATGATGGTGGGTATATCCGTTCAATGTACCACCGATAGTACAAACATAGCATGGAATTAAACTTATCCCATAGTATCAAGGGACAATCCCTGCCATGTGTAATTAATAATTAGTTTTTTTTTGAATCCCATCCCGCCAAATCCCTCCCAATGCCATGTGCCAAACACCCCCTTAGATGTTACACTAGTACGCCACACCAGCACATGTGGTGGTGTGTGGATGGGATGTCTGATAAAGACCTGAGCTTTGCACACACACACACACACACACACACACACACACACGTAAGTATTCACAAAATATAGCAGTACTACCGGAAATAATGAGGATATAAACACGTGACCTTGCACTCGTAATACTCAAACAAAATAGCAGTACTACTGGAAATAATGAGGTTATTACCATAAAAAGATCAGGGTCGTTGATCATGTATCACCCAGGCCCACATGAGCAGGTGGATGGGTTCCATGGATGTTCAGTACTTATTGATAAGAAAAAAAAAAGAAAAAAAAACTTAACTAAAGTGAAAAGGAATTGCGGAGAATTCTCTTTATCATATTTCATTCGAAACACTATTTGTACAATTTGAATACTATCCTAAGAAATCTGTATAACTTTCCATGTAGTTGTCGATACATATCTTTATCTAAGGATGGATGATAAAAGGCATGTATAAATTTGTTCAGAAATAAAAAGAAGATTTGAAATGTAACCCAAGTAAAACAACAGAAAGAAATGGATGTTAAAAGGCATGTATAAATTTATTCAGATTTAAAAAGAAAAATTGAAATGTGACCCAAGTAAAACAACAGAAAGAAATGGACATTGCTTGATCATCCGACCATGTGGGCAAGATAGGACGACAAATGGTGGTGAGCCTGATTGCATGTTGAAAACAAACTCAATCGGTAGTAGAGATATAACCATACATTAAAATACAAATAGAGATTAAAGGATGATTCTGTTCGGCAGGAGAACTCTTAGCGCTTTCAACTATTGGAATGACAATTTCATGAAACTCGCTCAAAATCTGAGAAGAACAGGGAGTGATAAATAACCCGGAGAAAGTATGATTTTAAAGACAAAAATGCTGTACTTTTCTTCTTCACATGGCTTCCTTCTAACTTGTCAAGCAAGAAGAGTGCGGAGTGCACTCACTAAAGAGGCAGACATGTGAAAGATGTGTTGGGATTTGCGCTGCGGAATCACACAGATCAAGATCTAGGATGGCAATTCAAGAGCACCACGCAAACACAAGAGAACACAGCGATTTTACATGGAAAACTCTTGTAGGAAAAACCCATGGCACAAAGCGACAAAAATTCACTATGAAAGCACAAATTACAAAAAGAGATGACTTATCCAATTTGAATAACCTCGAATCTTACATTTGTTATACCCTTTGTAAACCCTATAACCCTTTAGAAACCTTTTGAAAAACCTTTAGAAGCCTTAGCATTATAATAGAAATGCTTTAGGGACTCCTATTTATAGTTTAGGAAACACCCTTTTTGTACTAACTTGGAATAATTTGGAAACCGCCTCAAATTTATGCAATCCGCGCACAAGCTGCACAACATTCGACTAGTCGAGGCAGGGTTTCGACTAGTCGAATGACTCTCTCGACTGGTTGAGCATCCCGGAAATTCCAAATACATTTTTGCTGGACTTTGAGTCGAACAAGCTTCGACCAATTGAAGGGGCCTTCGACTAGTCGAGCCAGTCCCTGCATTCGTCGAGCAACTCAAACAGATTTAAGACATCTGTTTTAACAACAAGATGGGCGCCACTCATCAGGCTATTCCCACTGAGTAAGGCCCATGTATCACACTGAGTAAAGTCCATGTATGAAGTAGGTAGGCGAAAGTGATATTACTAGGTGGGCCAAACTTCTGGATAAGATGAACAGTTGAGATGCAGACAGTACAGAGGATCAGGTTAGCCTGATTTTCTAGACATGTTATACATGTAGACAGTACAGATTAATTGATGAGCATCTTTGATCTTGCACGTCTTCCTCGTTCCATGACATGAGGTGAGTGCATTTAGAAAAGGCCCCGGCTGCCTGGGATTGTATGCCTCAGTCCCTAAGGTCTGTGAGCCCACAATGATGTTTGTGTTACGTCTATTCTGTTAATTTGTTTAGCCGACACATTTTAGGTCATGAGCCCAGACAAAAGTCTGATAAAAACTAAAGTGGGACTCACCACAAGAAAAAGTGGGGATGAAAAGGGCTAGCGTCGAGAATTTCTTAAGGGTCACATGAGTTTTGGATCAGCCTGATAGTTGTGTTTTCCCTGCATCCCAGTGGTAATCAACTTGCAAAAGGGTAATCAACTTGCAAAAGGGTAGGATGGTGGGTAATCAATCACAACTTTTTCCTGAAGTATGGTCCACCTAAGATTTGGATCTGCGCTTCAAAATGGATGGATGGTGTGGATGTAACTCGCGCAAATCACAGTGGACCCCACAGTCGGGGATCCACCAAAGCCACGCTCCTTTGGGAGTTGGATAGAGGATTTGATGTGATAGATATGGGTATCAAAGTGGGCCTCACAGTCAGGTATACCCATTTACGTTGAACTTTTCCCATGTGAATGAGTATAGCCCAAGGAACGATTTCACGCGTTCCTTATGGTGTGGCCTACTCAAGTCTTCCTTTTAAATTTGACTGAGTTTTAGGATTCACGGTGAAATTGTGATGTTGCAGCCGATGGAGATGGGGCAGATCTAATGCATGTCCGGCCTATGTAGTTCCTATTCAAGTGAAGCTAGCATGGTCAAAAATAAAAACCATATGATGAATAGATAATAATGGTAAGTGCTTACCTCTGCTTTTTATCAATCTGTGCACAGCTCAGAAGAAGTACCGAAGGACAGGAAAATGCACCAAATAATAGCAGCTGCTGCAGCAATTCAGTGACAAGCCTGTGAATAAGACTTTTTAAAAAAGAAAAAAAAAAAAAAAACAGAAGAAGCTTAGAAGGCATATAGACTATTTTCATTGAATAATAGCAGGTGCACTTGATGGAATCAGCAATTAAGTGACAAGCATGTGAATAAAACTTTCTTAACTAAAAAGGTTCATTGAATAATAGCAGGTGCACTTGATGGAATAATGGCAACTGGTGTACCACACACCACGATCTGGTCGTGTGCTAATGTCCGCAAGCTCTGTGGATCCCATCATAAGGTATGTGTTATACGGCTGTTAAGACCGATCCAAAGATCAAGTGGACCACACTGCAAAAAGAAGTGTGAGATTGACAGTCTACCATTGAACCCCTCTTGGGGTCACAGAAGTTTTGGATCAATATGATATTTGTTTTTATCTTCGTCCAGGTATATATGACCTTATGAGCAGATTGGATGGAAAATAAATAATACAGTAAACTCCCTCCTCCAACATTCCTTCCTGACTTGTCACGTTGTGGACCTCTTCCCAAAATCAGAGGTTCGATTTCCTTACTAAGGTGGATCTTGGGAGCCATCCGAGTAGGCTCTAGGTCAGGGCATGGTCCCAGTATATAGTCTTTTTTTTTTTTTTTGCTTCCCTCTTACGATAGACGATTGCCAGTGTCTTTTTGTTTGCTTGGCTCGGCACAAATGAGTTGTAAAGGTTTATTCTTGGAATATAAACTCTCCTTTTAATATATATATATATATATATATGATCTTTAATCTTGCTCAGGTAGTAGACTCTCAAGAGTTTCAACACCCGTTCAAGGGTTCGAGTATCCATAGGTACTGAAATTCCACTAGCGTGAGTGTGGGGGGTTGCGTGTGTGTGTGTGTGGGTGAGAATCATTGTCCCCAACTCTTGTAGTGAGCCCTCAAAGTAAATGAACGGTGTGAATATAATAAATACATTATTGTGGGGCAACGTAACTTTGATCTCCTTTGAACATTTCGTACAACTTGAGCTCGTGGAGCGCAGTACCATCAGCCAGATCGGTGATGTGTGGTACACCAGCCAATCCACTACAACGAGGTAGACCCTGGCTTTCTGGCACACGTGTACAAGATCATTTCCATTTAATTAGCTATACGACAAGTTACCTATATGTCTTAGAACAAATTTTGGCCGGTAAAGTTAACAAATTAGGCACAATTATTATTATTATTATTTTATATATATATATATATAACATGGGACTTCCTCAATATGCACCTTTGTATTTTTTCAATTTTTTTTTTTTTTTTTTTTTTTTACACAAACTCACACCGTCCTCGATATGCACCTTTTATTATTATTATTATTTTTTAAACCCAAACTCACACAACACACACCGTCAGCACATGGGCACTCTCAACATTGAAACAGGGTCCGTCCGCTCTACCACTGGTTGATTTATCCAAGCCATAGATATGATGGCCCAATCATGGATGAACCATGCTCAAAACCTCTCCCAAATTGGAAGATCCTAACCATCGAATCATTTTCCTTTTCTCCATTGAATTTGGACTGCTGATGCATGTCTTCTTAACCATGTATTCATATGCCAACAACGGTAAATTTATAATTGACCAAATGAAGGGTTGTTTTGGATATGGTTCATTCATGATGGGACCATTAGATACATGGTTTGGATGAACCAACCACGGCCCCACATGTACACCGTAGGTACCAAATAGGGAAGTTCCCTGAACTCAGTATCTTTTCTACGGTGCATTTCTCTCGTACTATTATCCCGCTGATATGAAGGCACGTTTGATTCTTGGGTCTATCTGATTAATGGCTCAGATTTGAATCTCTCACGTGTGCAATCTTAGCAGCCTAGATGTAGACAGGGTAAACAGAGCTACACTGCATTTCAAAACAGAGCTACACTGATTCACGGTAGGGAACGGATAGCGGCAGCTAGGAATCAGGTGTAAGTTGTAGCGTTCATTCAATCTCCCATTCGAAGTTACGGATCAGGTGTATGTTATAGCGCTCCCAGTGACGCTTAGACACTTGGAACGCCCAAATACATGATCTAGGCTGTAAATTAGGTCAAACATAGATTTTATACGCCAACATGCAAATATCTTGATAATCTAAGATGGTAGAGCTGCGCATCGAGTGGATCCAGCTTTGAAATAGGCCTGACCCAAACTCGTCCTGACTCGGTACCGAGTCCAGCATACCTGACCTGATTCAAGTCCAGGTCTGGCCTGGACTAATATGGACCAAGTCCAACCCGGTCAAAAGTACCGAGTCTAGTCGAGTTAGCACCGAGTCATAGAGAGAGAGAGAGAGAGAGAGAGAGAGAGAGAGAGAGGATGGTGTTGGTGGTGGGTGGTTGTTGGGGTTAAAAGAGGAGGATGATGAGGGAGAGAGAGAGTTTGGGATGGGGTTGAGGTTGGGTGCAGCAGGTAGGGTCAGAGATGCTTAAAAATTAGAATTTTTTGATTATATATATACTCGAATCCGAGTTGATTCGGGTTTCGAATCAAGTTGAGTCTGACCGGATCGATTTTTGGGTTGAGTTAGGTCAAGTTACTGGGTAACTCAGACTCGACTCGATTTGAGTTTGGATTGGGCGAAGCCTACTCAGTTTAGACCTACTCACCCATTCGGTTCAGGTCGAGTTAGGTCTGCACGAGTCGAGTTGTCCCATGCCTAGCTCTAAAGACGACTAAATGAAGACACCAAAATTCCAAATATTGGGAGGATGATTTCATTAAAAAAATTAAAAAATTAAAAAACAAGTGTTGAGTAACATGGTACAACTGCATGTGAGAAAGAGAGAAATTCTTTCCTTTTTTTTTTTTTTCCTTCCAATGGAAAACAGATGCTTTAATATTGAGAATATCCATATAGGCTTTAAAATCTATTTCATTCCATGCAAGCTAGTCTTTCAACCTAGTGTTTTCTTTGAGAAATGCTGCATTGCTATCCTAGCTGCATGTGTTCACTTGGATAGTCCAATTGATTAATCTCAACTATCTATGTAGTCTAGAAAACATTTCATAAACCTCGATGCAAAGTTCACACTGATATGATTGTCTTCGCAATTCAATCAAACATGAGGCCATAGGTATTAGGGAGGACCTGTATGTGGTTTTCGTGTCCGATTAGGGAAGTGTAGGTGCACTAGAGTCATGCTCGACTCAATTCAATTTCATTGAACATTGGTTCCCTTGCATTGACATAGACCGTTTAAGATTGAATTTTAGAATTCAATCGCTCTCTCAATCACCTGTTGTAACAACGATAGGCAATTTGTAGGAGGATAGGAGTTAGTCCTTCCTGATGGATTCTTTTTGCCTTGTATCTTAAGGAATTTTCTTTCAACATAATTGCGACCCTAATTCAACAATAAAAATTATAAAGAAAGAAGATAAAAGTTAAAACGAATTCTTTTATTAATGATTTTTATAATATTGACACTCATGATCAGCCTGAGGGACGACAATTTGTTAGTTGCCCAATTTAAATCGATCTTCATAGCGAGACAGTCGTGATGTACAGAAAGGTCGTCTATTCATCGCTCAATTGAAAACTAGACCTTATGGTTTGATAATTGATTGAGGGCGGATCTTCAAATTGTTGTTCATTGCTTGGTTAGAGCGAGTTCTGTGACGATATGACTAGTGAGGTAACAACATATTCGTGGTCTTGGTAAGAATCAAGTACATCCCAAGTCAGTCGTGATTTGACTATCTATTCATTGTATATGGTGGACCAAACTTCCTAGCAAGAAAGCTAGTGGAATCACCTAACATATTGCAAGAAAGCTCTGTTGCCTTTCATTTGAAATTCATCGATCTTCTTTACAATCCAACAAGATGCCATTCATGAAAGGTTCAGAGATAAACTATGGATTAAAAAGGATAAATGTCTAGGATGGACCGATAGTATAGAGATGGATTTGATTAAAATGGTGTGTAAGGCCTAAAGCTCTTAATTGATTGTTAGCTACTTTTATAGATTTCTAAGAGACAGTGGGCAGTGGGCGTATATAAGTTTTCGAATTATGAAATATTGGAATGATTGGTTATGCCAATTTCATCAATTCTCTACTTAAGCATATCCCATTGCATACAATCATTTCTATAAAAAGAGTTTTGTTTATCTAGATTATTATACATCGGCTGGAGTCCTCATGTCACTAGACTCTTATATGAAAAAATTACTGGAGTCCTTGTGTTATTCGGCTTTGTCATCTATAGAGAGTTGATTTTGGTAGGAGTCTAGCATTTAATACAACATAAAGTTTTGTTTTAACATGATTCTGATATTTAATGTTTATATAGACTTTTTTTTTTTTTTTGCAAATAAATGTTGTTGACAGAACTTTCGAATTTAATGCTCCCACACATCTTTAACATCTTCTTTTGAAGTTCATCTGTACCATGTGGCATGGGTGCTACATGGCACCTTATAAACCACTTGATCTAGTTGCGTTGGGCCAGGTGTAAACATCAGTCTCAATATGCAAGTAGGATTTTGCTTATTATTGAGTAGTGCCAACATAGATGATATCTATTGATCCACGCGGCCGTGCCAAACACCACTGCAAACAATAACAATCAAATCCATCCTTGATTTGGGCTCATTTTCTATAACCATCCTTTTTCAAAGCTAAAGATAAGATGGCCATGGTTGTCCAACAAAAGTGATTCTTTATAATTAATAGTAATCCATGATGGGTGCTAACAAATGAACGGGTCGGTCAGATTGTTGAACGGACCTTTTTTGTGTAAATAGTTTTGACCTCCCTCTTAAAGGCATTGATCAAATGGTTACCATTTGTCAGATTGGAGTGATGTTGGCATGGTAGCCAGTGAAATGTGCGATTGATCTGATGATCAGTCTGGATTAATAAATTGTACCATCTATGCATCCAAATGCAACCAGAAGCATTATAGTTCATGGTACTTTGAGCGGACTGGATCATTCCTTTGGGAGCTACCCCAGGCCTTTCAAGTTGGCCTGATTAAGCAACTCATGATTACATCGGCCAATCCATCTAAGACTGCTCGGAAACCATCTGACCAAGATTTAAATTGCCTGAATCAACAAAACACTGACCTAAATGGTCACAAATGAAAGAGGGAAGAAGAGGAAAGGGAAATCAAAGACATTTAAAGAGGAAGGAAGAAGAAACGATGAACGGTCCCTACTCGCAACACTACCAATCGAACAAAAAAATAATAATAAAATTGCTTGCATGACTTTTGTGCAGGCATGGAGGGTGTTGCTTCCGCTGACATGGATAAGAGTGCAAGAATTTCTTGATGCGGAAATCCCAGAGATCGGCTGTGCACAGGTCATGAAGATCAATGGTTCGGAAGGCTTACCTAAGTGGGACACCATTGCTAAGAATAAGAATACCAGAATACCTATAGAGCTCAAGTTCTTCCTCTCTTTTACACCCTTTCTGCAACTCAAAAGATGGAACTCGAATTCTGTCGTGGTGTAGGATCAGGGACCCAACTCTCTTATATAGAGTCTGTAGAGAGGGAGTTTGAAACCCATCAAAACTCTCTCTCCTACGCTCCACATCACTATGTCCTAATTCGACTCAAGTTGCCTTGCGTAAGGCTATAGCATTCCACCCCAAATACACATTGCTGCATAGATAGACTGCGCAGCGTATCACCTTAAGTGGGGCCCACTAATTAACTCAATCAAACCGTCCAACTAGAGCACAATCTAGACCGTTCATCATTAAGGCCCACTACGTAGAGTTCTTACATTCTCTCGCTTGGGCCTCATTGAGCAACGTCAATGATTGTCATATACAATAATTTTGAAAACAAGTTTTGATTTTAAGAAAACATCCAAATCGTTAACAAATGAAATAGTTAGATAATATGAGTAATGCTTATTCAATCTGGTTCATCAAGATTGTCAGTATCAAAATGCGGTAGTCGTCACAACATTTAATTTAGGGGAAGTAAGGCTAAGCGCGATCATAAATACTTTCAATCTTAACGACATAGATTAAGAACTAGGCAATGTGGTATAAGGATTACACATTTTTATGTGATGATATATGCCTATCCTTAAGAGGTCTTGAAGCTTTTACATGTCTCTAACAAGACACGTCTGTAGTTCTACTTACTCAAATTATGCGCATATATATAGAGAAGCAGAAAATCTTTATGTCAAAATCATCTAAAAAAAATTGTATAAAACGAGATCTTTAAATGTCTGTGAAAATCAAAGTACGCTCAACTCTCATTAACTGAAAACATCTGTAGGATCAATGACTCCTATGGATGTCACATGCTACTGAAATGGCGTGATAGGGAGCCCTTTAATGAGCGGATCTGCAATCATCTTCTTAGTGCCGATGAATTGTACGGACACTTGATGATTCTGAACTCTTTCCTTTACAACAAGATATTTGATGTTGATATGCCTCGACCTTGATGAATGCTTGTTGTTACTAGAGAAGGAAATAACAGCTGAATTATTGCAAAATATTCTCAATGGTTTCGTGATATGCTCCAGTACCCGCAAACCTGAGAAGAAACTCTATGACCATAGTGCCTGATTAGATGCCTCATGACAGACAATAAATTCAGCTTCCATAGTAGATGAGACTGTGGTAAACTGTTTCACGCTTTTCCACATTACTGCTCCTCCCACTATCATGAAGATGTATCCTGAAGTAGACTTCTTAGTATCAATGCATCCTGCGAAGTCTACATCTGAATATCCGATCAACTCCAACCGATCTGATCTTTTGTATGTGAGTCTGAAGTCTTTCATTCTCTGTAGATATCGTAATACTTTCTTTGCAGCTATCCAATGTTGTAGTCCTGGATTAGATAGGTATCTTCCTAACATTCCAGTGACAAAGGCAATGTCCGGTCGTGTACAGATTTGAGCATACATGATGCTCCCCACTACTGATGCGTATGAAAATTCTTTCATTCGATTCTTTTCCAAATCATTCTTTGGACACTGAAATAGGCCAAATTTGTCACCCTTCATAATAGGTGACTATCCGGAAGCACAATTTTGCATACCATACCTTTCAAGCAGTCCAAGTGTTCTGTCACGACGAATCTCAATGCCAATGATGTAAGAAGCTTCACCAAGATCTTTCATTTCAAATCTTTGAGATAAGAATTTCTTAATGTCGCTCAATATCCTGGTATCACTACTAGCAAATAGAATGTTATCAACATACAAAATCATCATAACGAACTTACTCCCATTGATTTTAATGTAGATACATTCATCTATAGTATTTTCTACAAAGCCGTATGAGGAAATTACTTCATAAAACTTTAGGTACCACTGTCGCGATGCCTTTTTCAACACATATATGGATTTCTTTAGTTTGCAAACCAAATGTTCTGAGCCATTGGCTGCAAAACCTTCGAGCTGCAACATGTATACATTCTCATTCAGATCCCCATTGAGAAATGCAGTCTTTACATTCATCTGATGTAACTCTAAATCCAAATAAGCTACAAGAGCCATTATGATCCTGAATGAGTCTTTCTTAAATACTGGTGAGAAAGTCTCCTTAAAGTTAATGCCCTCACATTGGTTAAAATCATTGGCAATAAGTTTAGCTTTATATCATTCGACATTATCCTTGAAGTCCCTTTTGGTTTTAAATATCCATTTACAATTAATCGACCTTATTCCAGTAGGTAACTCTACAAGATCACATACTTTATTGTCCCTCATGGATTTCAACTCATCTTTCATGGCATCAAACCAACGAGAAGGATCAGCACTTTGTTTGACTTGTGTAAAGGATTCAGGATCCTTTTCCACCCATATGTCAAAGTCGTGTTCCTGTAAGTATACGATTTAATCGTCTCGATTTACAGGCCTTCTCTCTCTTTCAGATCTTCTCAGTGGTTCAGCTTGTTGAGTCTGATCTTAATTTTCATCATCAGTGGTTTGTATATGACATTTTACATAGTGTTTTGTAGTGCCTGCAGAATCGACTGCATCATTAATATCCACGTGATTTGGATTGACTATGACTGAAGTCACGATCCTTTATTCCTTAAATATAAAATTTCTTATGTTCATGCTCCCACTGTTTTCAGTATCCTCAATGAATCTGGCATTCTCAGCCTTAACAATCCTAATAGAGTGGGAAAGACAGTAGAATCGATAGCCTTTTGATCTTTCAGGATATTGACGCAGGAATGAACATGATGAGGATAACTACTCCGAATCCATAGAGCTTCTCTGGACTCCTCACAGAGACTTCTCGAATCCACGAGGAAAGAAAGCAGAAAATAGAAATAATTTCTAAGAAATTCGAAATTGATTAGTTGGTTCCTAAAAACGAGTTCACAACCCTTTAAATAGGGGTACCAAGCAATGGGAAAGAAATCAGAATCAAACTACAACTAAAATTCCTAGAATCCACGACTTACAATAAATAGTAAACTTAATATTTATAGACGGTCATGATGTTTACTAGTGCGTAAGGTTTTTGGTTAAAAATAGTAAGTGTCCTATTTGGCTTCACCAAACTGTTATCCTAATTATTCTAAGCTCTTTTCACGTTGGACGCAACTCCTAAAGCCCCGACAGATGAAGAGTTATAATCAAACTAAAACTTACTATTTATAGTAAAAATGAAATTAAAACAGGGAAACGATCATCGATCCAGGGGTTTTTCACAATTCCTGGCTGCGTAACCTGGCATAGCAGGGTTGGTTGGCTACAGTAGCTCGTTCTACCCCAAATTCATATATTTTACGTCAAGTAACTCATTCCGGATTACGAGATACGCCCGATCTAAGGTCTGACAGTCCGGATCACTTCGGTCGTTGACCAGGCCTTTTTTGATCCATCTTGGCCATGAAACTATTCGTGACCCGCTCTACATCAGATATCGAATGAAGAAACAACTTACGATTCTCGGATCAAGCTTCTTTTCATACGGGTTATAAATTTTGACCTCAGAAGGACAACCCCAAACATGTGAATATCGGAGACTTGGTTTTCTCACATTCCACAACTCAAAAGGGGCTTTGCTTACTATTTTACTGGGAACCCTGTTTAGTATATGAACTACGGTTTTGATCGTATTACCCCACAAAGATTCTATCAATGTCGAATTGTTGATCATGCTTCACACCATATCTATAAGGGTGCGATTGCGTCTCTTAGCCACACCGTTCTGCTCTGAAGAACCAGGCATAGTGTACTGAGCGACAAGGCCACAATCCTTCAGGTGTCTAGCAAATGGCCCTGGATTGCATCCTGATTCGTCATTATCTGTCATAGTATTCACCACTACGGTCAGATCTGACAACTTTAATTCACTTATTGAATTGATTTTTAACTTCAGCCTTCTAGATTTTAAAAGCATCCAAGGCATCTGATTTCTCATTAATAAGGTAGAGGTACCCGAAACATGAGTAGTCATCTATAAAGGTAATAAAATAATTGTGTCCAGTCCATGAAGAAGTAGGGAATGGTCCACAAATATCTATATATATCACCTCTAATAAACCTACACTCCTGGTTGCACTTTTCTTTCTAGTTCTGGTCTGTTTTCCTTTTATGCAATCAATGCACACTTTATAATCAGAGAAGTCTAGAGAATGCAAAATTCATTTTCGCACAAGCCTTTCTAATCTTTTGCGAGATATATGGCATAGCCACCTGTGCCATAACATGGAGGAATTCTCATAGTCTAACCTTCGCTTGGATCCCACTTTATTTCCATGCAATGTATTAATATTATAGATGTGAGAGACAATCAAGTATAACTGGTATAAGTTATTTACCATAGAGTCAGTCCCAACTTTAATCGAATTAAAGTAAATATTAAAGCTTTTATTTTCAAATTAAAATGAATATCCTGATTTATCCAAACAGAAAATTGAAACTAAATTGCGTCTTATAGACGGCACACAAAATGTATCTACTAAATTCAAAAAATAACCAGACTTCAACTTAAGCATATAGACTCTTATTGCCTTCATGTCTACCTTGACACCATTGCCGATATATATTAAGCACTTTGCATCAGTTGGTGGCCTGGCCTGTAGTAATTGCTACATAGAAGTGCATATGTGAATAGTAGTTCCTGAATCTATCCACCAGGAATCCGCTGACACATTGGTTAGATTAGATTCAAAACAAATAAGAACAGAATGATTACCTTTCTTAATGAGTCAATTCTTAAACCGTTTGCAGTCTTTCTTTAAATGTCCCGCCTTTTTGCAAAATAAGCATGGTTTACCTTTAACCCGCTTACATTTAGATCTATTTCCAGATTGATTCTCATGGTTTCCAGATGGAAGACTAGAGAATCGATTATTAGAACCTTGTTTCTATTTTCCTTTTACCTTTATTCCCTTGCTCATGCCCATGACTAGAGGTTACCATATTAACATTTTAAACTGTAACCATCTGCCTAATCTTGTCTTCTTCTTGGACACACTGAGTGTTAAGTTCATCCAATGTCCACATGTCCTTAAGAGTGTTATAGTTTACCAGGAACACACCGAATTAGAGAGGTAACTTGCTCATGATCAAATGAACCAGTTGATCATCAGTGAGTAGAAGCCCTAGAAAACGGATCTTAGATATAACTTCGATCTACTCTACAATGTATCCACGAATATTGCCTTTTTTGTCGTAGGATGAGCAAGTCAATTTATTCAAAAGAATGCCCACTTCAGATTTATCAGATTCCTTGAATCGTTTTCCCATTTCAGTCAGGAAAACTTTGGCCTTATTTGCTTCAGGCATAGCGCCCTTCATATATTAAGAAATCGAATACTTTATTACTTTCAGACATGTATTATTTGATCTAAACCATGCAACTCATCAATTATATTCAGCTTCAGTGGCATTATCAGATGGTTCTGGCGGCTCTGGTGTTATCAGGGATAGATCTAATTGAAGGCAGCCTAGCACAACTTCAAGAGGGTTCTTCCATTGGGCATAATTAGACCCATTTAGGGTAGAGACTTGATGCGTATTAGTTGGAATTGAGATTAAAATAGAAGAGATATTGTAACGTCCTAGATATTCACTGTTTTGGATTTCCAAAAATCTTTAAAATTTTTTAATGTAATTTACTTATATTATCATTTACTGACCATTGGCATGCAATGTTAGTTTATACACAGGTGGTACCAGTAAAGAACCACACAAGTCTGATTAATCAACCGTAGGAAGCCAACGAATCCTTCCGATCACTTAAACACAGAATTTAGCCACATGATTTGCTCACACAGAGCATAAATCTAACCAACCTACCACTGATTAATCACACAATCGTAACTAAATTAAAAAATCTACTCGAAGCCGAGTCAGATAAGGCTCGGATCTTGACTAATAGACCAAATCAACCCTGTTATTCTTTTAACCTAAAACCGATGGTTTAGAATAAACATGACCAAATCTCCACTTTCACTACTTATAAATAGCTTACATTATAAACATAGTTAATCCAAATCTTAATCATTGCCCACAAGAAATCTCAATACCTAATTTATTCCAGAAATGCCCCGATTTTTCGAACAAGCTCTAAACCGCTCGTTGGTGGGCCACTAGTTCCAAAATTATAGAATAATGTCCATCTTACTAGGCTTGATGTCCATCGAGGGAGTCGGACCTGGGTACTGTCCAGAATTGCTCAACTTGAGCCAAAGGACGAGTGCATAAGAAGTACAAATACCCTGAAGGAAGAAGCTGAAACTTAAGTGAATTGGGTCGTCCACTCTTATACAAAGTTGAAGATTTCGGACCGTCGGTTTATGACCAAACTTCACACATGAAGTAAGGATATTTTCCTACTCATATCCGTATAGCCGCGACCTGATCAACCATCGATGACCGTTGAACAAACTTCTAATCATATCTATCGATCGGCGCATCCAAATGGTGGGCCGAACATGTCCATACATAGATCATCATTAGGGATAACTATCCTATAGTGTATATTAATATGTACACTCCGCAATGTGCCCTAGAGGCTAGAAAAACTCTCCCATAGGGATAGTATAGTAAAAACATAACCCTTTGGGCCATTTACACCAAATCTGACATGATAAAAGGGCCTCATTTGGGCACCCCCTCTCCCCATACGAATTTACCCTAGAAGAAAGAAAAAGGAGAAAGAGAGAAAGAGGAGAAAAGAGGAGAAAGAGAGAGGGAGAAATTGGAAGCATGAGGGTTTGTGCACCTTCACCCTCTCATCTCCTCTATAACAACATCGTCCTTCATTAGTATCGATTCAGTGAAGATTGAAGGTAAGTATTGAGTTATGTTTATAGGTTTAAGTCTTGTGTTTAATTCATTCCAATTCTTATATGATTGTATGCTTATTTAGGTATTTCAATGATGATTTCCTAACACCTTAACCCGGCGGGCACCATGAATTGAGCGGTTCGTCACAATGTACGGACTATTATCCTTAGGTGGCCTAGCACCAATGTTACTATTAGCTTAAAGATTATGAATGTTAAGATGAGGTGCTTGAGTAATCTAGAGAGACCCTAGCCAAGACCCTACATGATAGGTCCCCCTAAATTTCATGAAATGAATAAGTGTTGTTATTTTTTCTTCAACATAATTGGGGTTGATTTTGATGTAGCATGTTCATCCCATATATGATTTTACTAAATTCCATGACATGTTTGAGTATTGTTTATTTGCTCTTCAACATGATTAGTCTTAATTTGGTATGGTATGTTTATCTCGTATGCGATCCTAATATAACCTTTCTTATGGCATGCATGATTGCATTAATCCTTGTTATATGTTTGTCCTATGAATGATGTGTAACTCTTGTTCTCTTTGTTAATCCCACACAACACACATACATATTTATTTCATATTATTGTTAGTAGTTGCAATTGTAAAAAATCTGAATTTTTATGTTTAATGTATGAGTAGTGCATGACATCACTTGTGTTAGATGATGAATTCTGATTCGTTGAAGTGTCATTGAATGTCATAAACCCCTGGGTTGGTTAGGGAAATGAAGTGGGAGAAGGTGATCCCGTTGATAGGACCATCCTGCGGCTAAACCACCGGGTTTGGGTAGATGCGAATGGGCGACAGTAGTTGGACTACATGGGTCGCTTGCACTCGATGTCGTCCGTCACATACTCGCCTGAACTCACACGGTCTAGTTCGCTTATCAACCAACCATATTTGTTAGCCATGTCTGGTCACGTCTGTATGGAACCTGGAACAACTTTCAACCACTGAAGCCTATTGGTAACCATTTGAAACCGATCCATTGACTCGAGAGTCGGGCATGGAGGAATGGGATACTGTGTCTGAGCTGTCAGCCTACGTTGGGGTGATGAGCCTTCCCGTAGTGACTGTGAGCGATCCCTCTTCTTATAACTCTTCATGTGCTTGAAATCGGGAATGGGGAACCCGATGGGATCAAGAATCGCGAGGTCCTGGCCTCGCACGTTGAGGGGCCTTGGCCTCACAACTAGTTGAGGGCAATGATACGTGGGGTGTACCAGTTTCCTCAATTTGCTGGATGAATGAAATTAATTAAAAACTCGGCTAACACATTCACAATCGCATCGCACTAGTTAGGTTGGCGACTTGACAGTTGAAATTGCAATGAGGGAGTGTTGTTCATGCACGATCGTTAGACGAAGTCGCTCGAGGGAGTGTTGTTGCGAGATATACATCATATCATAACACATGCATATGCATTAACAAGACTACTTAGAGATCTATGAATATATGCTTTTCATTAAATTCATCATATAATTGATGCTTATTGTAACTTAAGGCTAATAGTAACCACTGAGTTAGTTACTCACTCTCACTCTGGGACGGTGTTTTAAAACACTAAGAAGACACTTTACTAGATGCAGGTGAGGCAAAGCTCAACGGGCCAAGAGAGGTGGGTATGGATGAGGAAGAGGAGCTTCCTACTTCCGGCTCGTGGGCAGTTCACCGTAGACTGTGTGGGTTGATTACAGGTTGTTGAGTTGTGGATCTAGCACACCATTTCTTTTGGACATTATTTTATAAAAAATTTGTCAGACGACGACTTGTGCGACCTGTTTGATATTCTTATAGACTTGTATTTCTTAGTCATATAATTTGTTTCAGTAGATTAGTTGTAACGCCCCGATTTCTAAGACCCGAGTACGAGACTCGTTTCCAGAAATTTGGGAGTTAATCAATCAGAAAAACAATGGAATGTAAACTTAGAGTGTGATAGCCAAATGAAGTATGTATATTCATACGAGCCCAAATATTTGACCCGCCCAGCTAGGGGTCTTAGTTACAAAATCTCCATAAGTTTCCAAAATACTAAATCCTAAAATTAAAGTATCAAACTACTGATTAACTCCAAAATACGCCGCTACGTCCTGATGCGGCTCGTCATCATAGTAATCTCCCTCGGGCTCCATAGTCGCACCTTCCAGGTCGGCACCGACGTCTTCTACATTCGTCCCTGCATACTCTGTACGGTTGGATAGCTGATGGATGAGTGGCCAGCTTAGTGTGAATTCCCCTCAAGATTACACATTGTCACCTTAGCAAACATAGTTAAAAGGAAAATAAGCAGTAATCCAAAACAGGAAATATGTAGTCTTATTAGATGGATGCATGAATGCACATCGGCCTGGGGATGCACATCTAGCTGGACTTGGGCTCGTCACCCATGCAATCATCGACCTGGAAAAATCATCTAGTCGGACAGGGGTCGATAGTTGATGGTTTGGAAGCTAGCGAAACGATACCTCAACAACTCTTAAGTACGTGCTACAGCATTCAGAATTAGCCATTCGTCATCACCAGTATGCTATGAATGCATGATTAGTCAGCCGTTATTAATCCAATTACAATCAGCCAATTTAAGCAACTCAATAGTCACTACAGGGGGCTCAACACCCAGCGTAGGTCGACAGCTCGAGCATAGTGTCCCATTACCACCATCCCCGGCTCATGAGGTCCTCCACCTTGGGATGTTCTAATAGGATACCTTGATCAAAATGACACCAGTTCAAGGTCCCTATTTCTCACACATTTGTCTAATTATATCCCAAGTGTGGCTTGCATACAATCATAGTATCCTCCATGTGTAGCATAAAAAGGTTATGTACAGAAGCAAATCATGTTAACATGTGACAACATATGACTTCAAATAAGACATGAAAGGAAGCATCATGAAATAACTAATGAGGATATATTACCAAGTCATGTGAATAGTGATCAAGGATTAACTAGTATGTGGGCAGGTATCACAATAATGGTGATCTAGTACAACTAGGTTTAGCTAATTTAGAAATGGAAAGCCCAAGGGAAAAGTCATCACCTGTATGGTAGTGTTCTCAAACTTGGCCTGAGTCTTTTTGTGGCCTGAGGTCACCAAACGAGTCCCTTAAAATCACCATTTATACCTTGTCAAGCACTTCCATGTTTTTGTCTACTAATGTGGGGGAGAAAGAGTCTTAAGGGACGTTAAGGCCTTCTAGGCTTTAAGCCCACCTTATTTACCCAAGTAGGGTAGCCCAATTGGGCTCACCACTGTAGGCCGAACTGGGCCCAATTTGGGTCCAAGTGTTGGGTCTGAATTTGACCCAAGTGGGACTGGCCTTTACGCCATAGCAGGTGAACGGTGTGGATGAAATAAATGTTTTAAGGTGGCTACGTCCAGACCTTGGATGGTCTGAATTCATCATAAGTGTCAGGTGGGTCCCTCATGGGGCCAACCATACGTGTCTAATATATAATTATTTAACGTCTCATGCATCTAAGATATATTAAAATATTATATCATGCATCTGATATTCAAATATTATATATGTACATCACATACTTCTGATATTTAAATATTATATATATTACATGCATCTGATACTTATTGAGCATGATATCAGCGTGGGTTCCACATGAGCTCACCACGTGCATTATGTTATAAAAGGCCCAACGTTGGAGTCCATGATGGACGGTCAGGATACAATCCATGTACCTCATGTTGCTTTGATGGTTCTCATATACCAGAGGTATCTTATGTAATGTAAATTAAATTTTGCATGCATGTGCAGGTGTACATGTATGCATTCATATGTCTTTATATATTATATTACATATTTTCCAAATGTCCATCAATGGATTCCCATGGATGGATGATCCTGGGTGCAATCCACATGCACCATACTTCATGCATATGAGATATAATAGTTTAAATCTTCATGCCCGTACAGGTGCATATGCACTTAAATATATATTATTATTATATTTTCTTTTTTTTTTTCTCCCATGCAGCCACGTCCAGCACTAGACGATCTGGAAATGTCCAGTGATGGACGGTCTAGATATTGGATGACAGTACTTGGCGTGGTACATGTATGCATATATATATGAAAGGCCAGGGTCTGACGTCCTTTGATGAACGGCTTGGATGCAGTTCATCCGCACCACGTGCGTGGGAGGGACACGTGTATTCAGAGGTGGTGCCACATGTGTGGGTGAAGCCGTCAAGTGGATAGACGGCTGGGATGGAACACATGATCTCAGGGCATGCACAAATATAATATTAAATATATCAATTCAAACATATATATATTAAAAATGTCAGGGACTTATGTCTCCTAGCGGACGGCCCAAATGAGCCACAACACCAAGGTGGGGCCACATACACGGTTCACCAACCATGGTAGGGTGGGGCCCACCTACTAGTGCAGGGTGGGGTCCACCAGTGTTTGTTCAGGGTCCCTAACCAGGGCACCCTACCAACTTTATGGTGAGGCCCACTTGCATTTGGTGAGGCCCAGCTGAACTTTGGTGAGGCCCAAGGTTTGTTTTAATGCCTCCATTGTCAACATTCACAGCCAAGCTGTTTTTATTTTTGGAAGTCATTTCCGACCTGATTTTCGGCCCAAACGCGGCTCTTCTCTGGTCGTTTTTCGACCCACTTCAATACTTAACCAGTGGCATGGTGGCCGCCACCTTCCCCGACCAAAAATGGCCCGAGACAGGGTCGTTTCCATCCTCATTTTCGGGCTAGTAACAGTCCGCGTTGTAGTTCAACAGAGCTCTGTTTGTGGGCTGCTACTACACAGCGTTTCAGCCCCCAACTAGGGCCATTTACATGCCGCGTTTTAGCCCTAAACAAGGTCCGAACTCCGGCCATGCTCGACCTTAAAACAACGCCTGTGCGCAGGCTATTTTTAGCCTCAAACAGAGCCTGTCCTAGGCCATGCGTTCAGTCCCTGCTGATGGGTGCTTACTAAGCCATGAACGTGTGGTGTGATGGAGCTTAGTGCGGGTAATCTAGAGTTTCTTTTTAACAAAAATGGAGGGAAGAGGTTTTACCTTCGACAGTTGGGTCCGTCCCGAACTTGGGTGGTCACGCACACACCCAACACCTTCAGTTTCTTCCTCCCTTCTCTCTCACTTTCCTTTCTCTTTTACCTCACAAGTGGTGTGGCTATGGCTCCACACTGACTCGGCTTGGTCCGGTTTTCATGGACTGAGTTGGGGCAGTGTGCTTCAGGCTCACCAAAACAGCCCTCTATTTTACTCTCTCTCTCTCTCTCTCTCTGTTTTCTCTCTTTCTTCTTTCTCCTACTCTTTTCTCTCTCAACTCTCTTTCTGTGTTAAGTCTGAGGGGCTGAGCTCCCTATTTATAGGCAAGGGGACAGAGATCCAAGGGCTGGGATTGGTTCTGCCCATCCCCAAGCGACGACCGTCAGTGGCTGCCTCTGTTTTTCTCATAACGGATAAATACGTCTTGTAACTCCTCCCGGTTTGGCTATCTTTAGCTTGAGAGAGAGAGCTGGCGTCAATACGTCGGAACTCCAACTGACGCGGCTCTCCCCATAACTTCAGCGGTCCGTTCACCTTCTGTTTATTCATGATAGAATGGATGGTCAGGGATCGATTCCCTTTGTTTGTTTTCGGAGGCCCATTTCCTTATATGGTTTTGTTAGGGTGGGCCCTTTCGACAAAATGGACGGTCAGGATTGCCCAGAAAGTGGTCCGGTGGGCTCAACTAGGGGCTTGAAACCCAACAGTTTCAAATATTTTGAAAATGGCTGGAGGACATTTTCTATATATACATATTTTGTGATTGGTTCGGTCAACACCTGTTTGACCGCACCACCTCATTCAGTGCACTTCATGTACTGTTGTCTATTGTGCTCATGCATTGAGTGTGAGGCCTCCTTGCGATGTTTTTGACAAATCTTCTCCGACCATTCACTTAGGGGTCCCTATATAGGGGCCCAGGTCCAATTTAGGTGGGCCATTACACGCTTTTCTAGGCCTTACTTGGCCCGTGTGATGTGATCTATCGGTTGAACGGGTCTGATATTTGTTTTTTTTTTACGGTTAAATGCATATCGAAGGTGCAGAGATGCTTTATTGGTTACTTTCAGATTTGCATATGTTGACTTTCCAGAGTACTGCTAACACATATGGTTTCAAAAACTGATTGAGCTTAAGTTTTTCAATCCCACTTACCTCTTTGATTGGTGTGAGGTATAAGCTGAGTCTCCCGGGTTGCAGCGGATTATCTCAAAGCTGCTTGGGAAATCCTGCTCTGTAGTGTGTTAAGTCAAGTCATTCAGTTGACAGGTCTCGAGTTTTATTAATCGTGGGTTTAAAAGGTAACACCCGAGTATCAAAAGTACGGGGTGTTACATTAGTTGTGGTTGTGGTTTATGTTCTAGCCGATTCCTTTATTGATCATTTAAACTGATTTATGTACAAATTACCATAATTAGAATATAAGCGACACCCGAGAATTCGGAGGCCGAGTTCATACACGGCCCTTGAAAATCCTAAGTGTTACAGATACATATATACTCACATTAGTTCATTATTTCACAAAGCATTTTCGTGATTGTAAACAAAATATCAAGCAAAAGTAATCAATTCAGTTGCTAAGGGCCCAACCATCTCATCCTTGTGAGAATCTGTTACATCATCATCATTCCTTCTGTGGGCAATAATAATAACATGTTAGTGATTCTCGTGAACATGAAACTAAGTGATGTCAGTGATGTAAATCTGAGACACTCAACACCTGTGGGTGACATGAGTCTTTCAGCTTTACATTACTAGCACCATTTACTTCACCCATTTACGTGTCTGTCAAACGGTAATCATCTGTGTTTTCATTACCGTACGCATGAAAATGTAAATGCAACTGTATGCAATCCTCTTAATCCCAATGTTACAAGTCTGTACTTATAAAATTTTCATCGATTGAGGTCACTATGGTGAATAACACAACCGAATCCAATATTTATAAATATAGACTCAGGATCGTAATTATAATCATGCCTCTCAATGGATTATATCTTAATTAGTCTAATACAGCCCACAAGATGGTCGGTATTAATCATTGGAAAATATAAGAACCTTAAAGTGAAACATGCAGATAATTTTCAAATTATATAATTCAATGGTCCATATCAAGTCCAAGGATGGGTGATGGGCTAATTATAAGGACGAATTAGTACTTTAATGTGATCAGTGTATATATAATGAGCATAACTAGTCTGACCTTTTATATTCACAAGACAGATAAATAGTATTTAACATTTATAGTTTGATGTCTCCATCCATGGGTGGCTATAAGATGGACGAATCAATCTATAATCTTAATATGTCCTTAATTATTTATCTAGAGAGTGAACTAGACTACATGCTCATTGGGAATTGAACTTAATGATCAGATGTGGACCTGTTGAGAATTCTATGGTCCAAAAGATGAGTCAACCAAACGTCCATGCAAATGATGTACCGATGTGGCCCACTGCATAGAATGGATCTAAAGTCCCATGATAAAAGTGATGGGCCCAATCAACATCCGTGCTAAAATCTCTGAAGAGGCCCATTGGTGACAAAATAAAAGTGATCAAATGTCTCATAGTACATGTAATGGGCCTAGAATAGGTGTTAGGACATTAACTCGAAATTAAGTGGATCCTTAACTTGAAGTGGGCCCAGGAATGTGCGTCAAGTCCAGTAGGCAGATCCAATACACAATTGAGTGGATCCCTAACTCGAAGTGGGCCCAGAAACATGCATCGGGCCTAGTGGGACGATCCTGTATACAGGTCCATAAGAAGGATCCATTTAACGAAATCAGGTCCAAATGCCCGTCTCCACATAAGGTCATTCATGACCTAAATTTCAAAACACAGTCGACTTCGACTGTTTGAAAGCAGCGGCTGTAGAATTCTCATGTGAGAGCTCTGCCACTCGCATCTGCAAGAAGAAACTCTCCATGAGGCGATGACGAACACCGCAAAGAGAGATCACGGCGCTAGTGATCACGGCTTCAATGATGAACATCTCAAGGAGATGACCATCGTCAATCATGGTTACAAGAAGGGGTTCAGCACCTTGATGCTTGTGGAGGAAGCGATCAATGCATGAGACAAAGGAAGTGGCCTGAATCTGGGCTTGCTGAGATGAGGACGCACAGCCGACTAACAGGGATGCCGACAAAGACCTTACATCCATGGTTATCTTTCTGAAAGCCATAGGTAAGGGTATTTAGGATGAAAACCTATGCCCTAATCACAGGATTTGGGGATATAGAACTTGAATCCCTAATTGACTAGATTTGGGATTCGAATACAATACAATCCCCAAATTGATTTAGGGTTATAGAGCCTGAAATCCCTAATTAGCTATATTGGGGTTCGAATTTCAAAATCTTAGATTAGCTGGGTTTAGTGTTTCGAAAAATCCCTAATCATTTGGATTTTAGGGCTAATCTGGAGTTCCCCTAATTGACGATTTGAGATTCAAAATTCAAAATCTCTAATGTGAAGAAGAATCTGAAATTCCCAAATAGGGATTCGAGTTTTTGAAATCTCTAATTGATTGATGTATATAGGGATAGAAAATCCCTAATGTCAATTGCATTTTTGGGGTTTTGAAACTGTAATCCCCAATTCTGGATTTGGGATTAAAAACTCCTAATTACAACAATTTCAGGAATTCGAAAATGCCTGATGCTGATCTAATATGAATCTGATCATACATGCCTCTGCATAGTGTCTCTGATACTAACTGTAAGAATTTCTTGATGAGGAAATCCTAGAGATCGACTGTGCACATGTCATGAAGATCAAGGGTTCGGAAGGCTTACGTAAGTGGGACGTCATTGCTGAGAATAAGAATACCAGAATACCCATAGAGCTTAGGATCTTCCTCTCCTTCACACACTTTCTGCAACTCAAAAGATAGGACTCGAATTCTGCAATGGTGTAGGATCGGGGACCCAGCTCTCTTATATAGAGTTTGTGGAGAGGGAATTTGAAACCCATCAAAACTCTCTCTCCCACGCTCCACATTACTGTGTCCTAGTTCAACTCAAGTTGCCTTGCGTAAGGCTATAGCATTCCACCCCAAATACGAATTGCTATGCAGATAGACTCCGCAGCATATTACCTTAAGTGGGGCCCACTGATTAACTCAACGAAATCGTCCAACTAGAGTACAATCCAGACCGTTGATCAGTAAGGCCCACTACATAGAGTTCTTACAAGGAGTTCATGTCAACCAGGTCTACCCTGTCCATTAGGTCTGCTATCATGTGTTAGTACTCAGTCTAAAAAGCTACACAAATTCAACACTCAGGTGGGCCGTACCATGGAAATGAGTTGTGGTGTGTATGTGCCATCTAATTCAATAATGCGATGAACAATATCAAGATATATGGATCCTCCCAGAAATCAGAGCTCCCCAAGATTTATGTGGGCCAAGCCATGTAAATTTAGAGGTTTTAGGAATGATTTTACACCATTCTCTTTGGTGTGGCCTACCCAAGTCTTTGATTTGACTGATTTATGGGATATACTGTGAAGATCATGTGATTTTTCAGCTGATTGATGGGATAGACCTTAGCCCAGGTAACACTTACAGTATGCCTGCGCAAGTAAGGCTAGCACGGTACTCATGAAAAGCCATACAATAAATTGATAATTACGTGAGTGCGTACCTTTGATTTTTCTTTATCTCTATCTTTGCATGGCCAAGAAGAAGAAGATAAAGGAGAAGAAGTAGATGATGATGTTACAGCATAAAATAGGAGCTGCTGACGCAATTCAGTGCAAGCGTATCCACAAGACTTTTCTGACTATTCTTAATAGAGGTAGATGGACTATACATTATAAGAGTATTGGCAGGTGTACATGATCAAATTAGATGGACAGTGGCTTTATCATACACGTGTACAAGATCAGATCCATTAATCAGCTATGGCATGATTCCTGTACGTTTTGGACAAAAATTGAGGCTGGCGGTGTCAACACACTACAAGCATGCTTTTAATTTAGGCAGGAAAACAAGGTTTCATTTGTTTTGTACTTAATCGGTTCACGTGGGGCCAATGGTTGATTTATCCAAGCCATAGATCTGATGGCCGGTCATAGATAAACCATGCTCAAAAACTCTCTCAAATTGAAAGATCCCAACCATTGAATATTTTTCCTTTTATCCATTGAAATTGGACTACTGATGAATTTCTCTTAACCATCTACAACAATGGAAATGTTAGAATTGATCAAATGAAGATATATATATGTGTGTGTGTGTGTGTGTGTGGGTGGGTGGGTGGGTGGGTGTGTTGTGCATGTAAATTAATTTTTATAAAAAATATTTTAATAATAAAATAAAATATAATATAAAAAGTTGTTTTGAAAAACACTTTTCTACCGGTTTTTTGGACTAGTCCCACATGGAAAAGAGAAGAGAAAAACCTGTGGTTTATATGAAGGATGTGGAGTATTATAATATTTACCTACCTAGTTTGCAGACTATGGACCTTGCGTGTTCCAGTGCGTAGCACTAGAACACCCGCGCTCGTGCACAGGCTCGGTCTCGGTCTCGGACTCGGACTCGGGCGTGGGCATGTGAGGCAGTGTGGCTGTAGAGGCGCATGTGAGGTAGAAACTGTAACAGCTGAGCCATTAGTGCAAGGTCCAGCTGTAACTGCTGCATGGCTAGCCCAACAGCTAGAAAACGGCTAGCTGTTGTCTCACAACAGTCAGCATGCAGCAGCTTGATGGTCCATGCACAACAGTCAGAAAACGGTCATAAAACGGCTAGTTTTCCAACAGCCAGAAATGGCTTAATGGAATTTCAGTCTCTGGACCATAACCCCCTAGCCACTATAGCCTATAAAAGGAGGACCTGGATGGGTTTCCAAACAATCTCAACTCACTCCAGCAAACCCATACGAACTGAGACAGCCAGCCCCTCTCCACTCATATATTCTAGTGTTTCCAGCAACATAGCAAGGCTTAAACCTTAGCTTGAAGAACAGACCAGCGGTGTGGTCTAGAACGGTTCAACTGAACCAGTAGCTGAAGATTTGAACTGACCTGTGCAGAAGTTTTTTCTCTTCTTTTCTTCTTCTTTTGGGATTTTTTCCTTTATACTGTAATACTGTCAGAAAGTGTGTAATTGAGTTCCATTTGGTGGGCCTTCGTGTTTGCTGAACGCAGACCCACACCAGGCTCGTCGTATCCTAGAAGCTATTTACCTGTAACCTACCAGCATACTCAATTTACTTAAGTAGGGGCAAATAACGCTTTAAGGACAGCGTTTCAGACGTGCTTCAGCCTGTCCTGATTTCTGATTATTTTGCATTTTTCGGTTTCCACATTATACAGAAATACATTAATCTGTATAATTCACAACAATCTTAAAGCGTTATTTTACTGATGGAAGCCGACAGTGTTTCATCCATCAAGTTGATAAACTAGGACTTGATACATCTTGATCTGTTCGATGGAACCAATTTTACAAGATGGCAAGACAAGCTGAAATTTCTCCTGACGGCGCTGAAGATCTATTACATATTAGATCCAAATTTGCAAGCACTACCTGAAGCATCTGACAACGACACACCGGAACAAGTAGCTGCCCGCACCAAAAGAGCCGAAGACGAACTCTTGTGTCGAGGACACATTCTGAATGCTCTCTCCGACCGCCTATACGATCTGTACCAACAGACGTCATCAGCAAAGGAGATCTGAGCCGCTCTAGAATTCAAATACAAGGCTGAAGAAGAAGGTACCAACAAGTTTCTCATTGCCAGGTATTTTGACTTTAGCATGGTAGATAATAAACCGTTACTGCTCCAAATCCAAGAATTGCAGCTAATAATAAACAAAATCAAAGCGATAAAAATTGATCTTCCTGAATCATTCCAAGTCGGGGCTATAATCGTCAAATTGCCACCGATATGGAAAGACTATAGAAAGAAGCTGCTGCATAAAACTGAGGACTACACACTGGAACAAATCGAGAAACACCTCAGGATTGAGGAAGAATCTCGTAACCACGATAGAAAAAATGATAACGGGAATACCTCGTCCAAGGTACATGCTGTAGAAAACGCTAATAACAAACATCCCGAGAAGAACGATTCCCTGAAGCCTAATAAAGGGAAATTCAAGAAGAACTCCCAAAAGAAGAACGAAAAGTTCAAGGGCCCATGCCATGTCTGTGGAAAAACCGGGCACTAGCTCGAGTATATCGCTATCGCAAATCTAAAAAAGAGGTAAGTGCAGTAGAAGAATGCGATATTGTGGCTATGATCATGTTCACTCCCCAAGTATAGGGTTGTGATGTAGTAATAAACTCGGTAAGACCGAGGTCGAATCCACAGGGACTGATACCTGTACGTTATCTGAAACCAAGTAGAACTAGAACTAAACTAAGATGTGATCTAAACCAAATAGAATTTAAGAAATAATTATGGAATAATTATCTAAAACTTTAAGGAATTCAGAGGAAGGAAACTAGGGATTCAGAGGATCCACTTGTAGAGATCAGGGAGATCTTATGCCTGCATCAAGGATTATGGAATTCAAACTGAACTTACTTGATCTGGTTTTCAAGAGATGAAAGGTATATGAATCAGAATGGATTCCATCATCTAACCATGCCCAGGAGACAAAGCAAACAATAGGATTAAACTAATTACCAACCAATCAACAATGTATGAAGATCAGGAAGGGTACTGTCATCCTACCATGCCCATGGAACAATGATGAACAACAGGGCTTCCTGACTTCATAAACATAAAAAGGGGAAAGAACTATTCAAAGCCATTGCAAACCCATTGTAATTTCAGTCACAACAGACCATTAAAGACTAAGAAAAATATTCCTTGAATAATCAAACCACAATCAAGTTAATTCACAATTAAATAATTAAATAAAGTTTCCCATCTCGCTACAGGCTTCACCTCTTAGCCCTAGCTAAGAGGTTTAGCTAACCATGATTAAGCTAAAATCCTTAGGATTCATAAGGAAAGAAAGGAATAATAGCCAAGAGAAAATAAAAAGAGAATAAGGTAGCCAACCTCCTCAATCCTTTCTCATCTCCACACGCTACCAGCTTCCCAGCCAAAAGAAAACTCCAACCACGTTCAGCAGTCCCACGGTCCAGCCGTTTTCCTCCACTGCCCGTTTACAGCAGAAAAACCACTGCCCGTTACAGCAGAAAGCCAAGCTCCCTGACGTGAACTCCCCTCCAGCAGCACTCTCTTCACCTCCTTTCTTTTCTTCCATTCCTTCAAAGCCAAGACCGCAACCCTGCTCGTTCCAGCCGTGGATACCCCCTCTCTCTTTTTCTTTTTCCTCATATAGAGCCAGGAGGTCGGTGCGGAAGGCTGGAGTCCGCGGACGAGTTAGCTGCGGAAACGTTCTTTACGCACAGCAGCCACATTCAGAGCCTTCCACTCTTCTTCTTCTTTGCTTTCCTTCCAAAAGGACAACATCCTCTGGGAGATTTTTGGCAGACCTACATGATGAACGGCTCGGATCAGCCGTCTGATCGCCCCCACGAGCGCACAACTTGCCGTGAAAACCGGACGGCGTCGGTTGCGAAACAGAGTGCGTTACGCACTTATGCTGGCTGATGGTGGGGCCCACATAGCTTTCGTTTTGGGAAATCCACGCCGTCCACTGGTTTTCCCTCAAAATTTCAGTCAGGAAGGGTTGGTTTTTGTCGAGTTTTGGTGTGGTCCACCGATGTTTCTCTTCCACCGTCTATCGTCCGTTTTAATGATAAAAAATGGATCTCCAGAGTCTTTTTAATTTTTATCCACCTAGGCTTGAGTAAGATTGGCGGTGTGAGTCTCATGAACAGCTCGGATCCTTCGAAGAACTGCTGTGTGGGGCCCACTAACGAAAAACGGACGGACAGCGTAAAGACGCTGTCCGTTTTTTTCGCAGAAGAGAGAGGGAGACGGGTCACAGTCGGTTTGACCAGACCGGCTGGTCCGGTGCAGCTCACGTGCTTGTACACTATACGCACGTCCAACTCGTTTGGAGTCCATGATGATGGATCCCGAAAATCCGCTCCGTTCATCCGTTTTGTCTCCTCAGATAATGGGTTGAGACCAAATTTTAGGCATATCCAGATCTCAGGTGGGCCCAAAATCAATGGTTTATGGGCTGCTCTGAGCGTTGGGCCACTTGCAGAGGGATCCAATGGCTAAAATTTGACGTGTACGGATATTTTTTTGTCCTCAGGCCACGTATGGAGTTTCGAACTGATCAAATGGTGGGAACCCTATGATCTTGCATTCTGGACACTTTTCAGGCCACTTGAGCTTCAATTCCTCGATTTTCTTGGATCTCTGGCGTGCAAATCTGTCGATATTGGTCTCCTAGAGTCCGTTCCTTGCCTTGGTGCTTCTGGAGCGTCAAGTTCATGCATTTACCACCTTTTTTTAGTCCAGGCTCTTAAACACACCCTGCATTACAAACACGATTAAATCAGCCATTAAACGGTATTATGTTTGTAGATCTAGGTAACAACTGGGTCTGATATGCAATATTTGACCCTCAACAGATCATTGAGGTGAATACCATCCAAGGTAAAGTTCCAGGTTGGTGGTATGATACTGTCGCTACTGTACATGTGTGCTACGACAAATCAACCTTCAAAACCTATGAGGAATTGACCGATGGTCATGAAGTCCAAATGGGTAATGAAGTCCGATCGAAGGTCGTCGACAAAGGGACTGTCGAACTGATATTCACCTCTGGAAAGAAAATGATTCTAACTAATGTACTGCACGTCCCAGACATGAGGCGAAACTTAGTTTCTGGGGATCTTCTGGGAAAAACTGGCATATGGGTAGTGTATGAGTCAGGTAAACTGATTCTGTCCAAAAATGAGAATTTTGTCGGAAAGGGATATGCTTGTAACGGAATGGTTAAGTTTTCTCTGAATGAAAGTAGCACTTCTGCGTATATGGTTGAATCCGCTGGACTGTGGCATGATAGACTAGCCCATATAGGGTACAGTACCTTGAAGTTCATGGCTAAGAATGGTTTAATCTCATACACAGATAATGAAACCGAAAAATGCGAAGTGTGCATAAGATCAAAGATGACAAAGAAACATTTTCCAAGTGTTGAAAGATCGTCTCAAGTATTGGATCTTGTACACAGTGATATCTATGAGTTAAACGGCATTCTTACTCGTGGAGGTAAACGGTACTTCATAACCTTTATAGATGATTGCTCTAGGTATGTGTATGTGTACCTATTAAAGAGTAAAGATGAAGCATTAAACATGTTTAAAATATATAAAGCAAAAGTAGAGAATCAACTGAATAAGAAAATAAAAATTCTCCGTAGCGATAGAGGAGGAGAATACTTCTCCAATGAATTCGATAACTTCTGTGAAGAACATGGACTGATACATCAATGTACAGCGCCATACATACCTCAACAAAATGGTATAGCTGAAAGGAAGAATAGAACATTAGTAGAAATGGTTAACTCAATGCTGATAAGAGCAAAGTTATCACTAAGTCTATGGGGAGAGGCACTGCTTGCAGCATGCCATATAATAAACAGAATTCCATCTAAAAAATATAAAATATCTCCATATGAAACATGGAGAGGTAGAAAACCTAACCTAGGATATCTAAAAGTGTGGGGGTGTCTTGCATATTGCAGAACTCCTGATCCAAAAAGAACTAAGTTAGGACCAAGAGTTATTAAGTGCGCCTTCGTAGGGTATGCACAAAATAGTAAAGCTTATAGATTTCTAGACATAGAGTCTAATACAATAATAGAATCAAGAGATGTTGAGTTCTTTGAAAACTCACTATCCTTGGAGTCACAGGATAATGAAATCCAAACTCCTAATAGAGAACCAGATAGCACAGCTCCACAGATGGTGGAAGCTCCTATTGAGCCTCGTAGAAGTCAAATGACAAGAATAGAGAAGAGTCTAGGAGATGACTATATAGACTCACAACGTGTCATTTTCCATCTTGTAGAAGGAGATAGAGAAAATGTTATAAGAAAAATACCTATAGTAATGACTATAGAAGATGATCCTAAAACATATAAAGAGGCCATATCCTCTAGAGACTCAGCTTTCTGCAAAGAAGCTATAAATGATGAAATGGAATTCATACTATCAAATCAAACATGGGAACTAGTTAACTTACCTCCAGGTTCTAGACCCATAGGTTGTAAGTGGGTATTTAGGAAGAAATATCACACTGATGGGACTATCCAAACCTTTAAAGCTCGACTAGTAGCTAAAGGTTTTAGACAAAAAGAAGGGATAGATTACTTTGACACATACTCTCCTGTAGCTATGATAACATCCATTAGGATATTATTTGCGCTAGCTTCAATACATCATCTTCACATCCACCAAATGGATGTAAAGACTGCATTCCTAAATGGTGACCTCAACAAGGAGGTATACATGGAACAACCTGAAGGATTCGTTCTACCAGGAAATGAAAACAATGTATGTAGATTAGTCAAATCATTGTATGGATTAAAACAAGCACCAAAATAGTGGCATGAGAAGTTTGATTCCAAAATACTTTCTCATGGTTTCATGCATAATGTAGCTGACAAATGCATATATTCTAAAGTAGATGGTAGTTACATCGTTATTATTTGTCTGTATGTTGATGACATGTTAATAATAAGTAATAAAATGGAAGGTGTAACTGAAACAAAAAAGTTTTTATCTTCCGTATTTAAAATGAAGGATCTTGGACAAGTTGATACCAAGTTAAAAAACATTGTGAGGGTTATGCTTTGTGTCAATATCATTATATTGAGAAGATACTAAACAAGTTTAACCATCTAAATATAAAAGACGCAAAGACCCCATTTGATCCAAGTATCAAGATAAAAGAAAATACTGGAAGAATAGTTGCACAATTAGAATATGCGAGTGCTATAGGGAGTCTTATGTATGCTATACAATGCACTAGACCTGATATCGCATATGCTGTGAGTAAACTTAGTAGGTTTACTAGTAACCCCAGTACTGAACAATGGAATGCAATAAGTAGAGTCATTAGTTACTTAAAAGCAACCAAAGACTTAGGACTATTCTATTAAGAGTTTCCTGCCATATTGGAAAGATATACCGATGCGAGCTGGATATCGAGTGCAGGGGACAACAAGTCTACTATAGGGTGGGTATTCACCCTAGGAGGTGCAGCTGTATCTTGGGGATCCAAGAAACAGACTTGCATAACGCATTCGACTATGGAGTCTGAATTTATAGCCCTGACTGCAACAGGCAAAGAGGCTGAGTGGCTAAGGAATCTTCTATTAGAAATTCCTTTCTATGTAAAGCCTATATCGGCTGTGTCACTACATTGTGATAGTGAAGCCACATTAGCTAGAGCCTATAGCAGGACTTATAATGGTAAGTTTAGACATATTAGTCTTCGACATGACTATGTCAGACAATTGATTCGAGATAGAATCATTGTTATTTCTTATGTGAAATCAAGCAATAACCTGGCAGATCCTTTCACTAAACCTCTACCGAGAGAGGTAGTAAAGGCTACATCTAGAGGGATGGGGTTGAAACTCTTCAACCAAAGTTCCACCAGTGATGGTAACCCAACCTAAAGTCAGAAAATCTCTAATTTTGGGTTTAATGGGTAAGAACAAGTCACTGATATGTGAAAAGTTTTTCAGCACTAAAATTATAAAACATCATCCATAATAGATAAGTGCTGAGCGTTACGATAGAGGGTTGAGTCTTAGAACTCTTAATGAAATCCAGTCTATAAGGACAAGTATCTTATAGTAACGGAGATACTGGAAGGATTTCACCTATATGAACGTAGAAATGGTGCCATCTCTCATGAGAGTTAGGAGTTTTTCTCTCGGGATCGTTCATGAATTAGAATAAGCACATGGCCATTAATTGTGCTAAGCAAGATTGTAGGAACTCTAACAAACACATAGCGAATATGTGTGTATTATTTCCAATTCTGTTATCTAGGAATAACTGGTTCAAAGCTACGGCTACCAGTCATTTCGACAGAGTTTTGAAATACTTATACTAAAGAAAGATTAAAATCGAAAGATATCTTTCTTTATGCATATAAGAAAATTATTCTGGCAGTATTGTTTAACCGAGAAAATATTTTTATAAAAATCAAGTGGGGGATTGTTGCAAAAATTTTGATTTTTATAAAAAATATTTTAATAATAAAATAAAATATAATATAAAAAGTTGTTTTCAAAAATACTTTTCTACGGGTTTTTTGGAATAGTCCCACATGAAAAAGAGAAGAGAAAAACCTGTGGTTTATATGAAGGATGTGGAGTATTATAATATTTACATACCTAGTCTGTGGACAATGGACCTTGCATGTTCCAGTGCATAGTATTGGAACACCCGCGCGCGCACTCGGGCTCGGGCACGGGCACGAGCTCGGTCTCGGTCTCGGTCTCGGACTCGGACTCGGACTGGGACTCGGACTCGGTCTCGGTCACGGGCTCGGGCTCGGTGCGAGGGCGTAGGCATGTGAAGCAGTGTGGCTGTAGAGGCGCTAGTGGCGCACTTTGCACTTCGCACGTCCGCATCGTGTCACAAAGGGTCGCTCTTTCGTGACCTTTAGCGAAATGGAGTGAGACGTGTGCGAGTCACGATGCGACTAAGTGGCTATGACGAGTGGCTGGTTAGTAGAAAGACTAAAGAACTGAGAGAGAAATCTCTCAGTATAAATAGAGGGACTGAAAAGAGCTGTTGCAGCAGAAACTGTAACAGCTGAGCCATTAGTGCAGGGTCCAGCTGTAACTGCTGCATGGCTAGCCCAACAGCTAGAAAACAGCTAGCTGTTGTCTCACAACAGTCAGCATGCAGCAGCTTGATGGTCCATGCACAACAGTCAGAAAACGGCCATAAAACGGCTAGTTTTCCAACAGCCAGAAATGGCTTAATGGAATTTAAGTCTCTAGACCATAACCCCCTAGCCACTATAGCCTATAAAAGGAGGACCGGGATGGGTTTCCAAACAATCTCAACTCACTCCAGCAACCCCATACGAACTGAGACAGCCAGCCCCTCTCCACTCATATATTCTAGTGTTTCCAGCAACATAGCAAGGCTTAAACCTTAGCTTGAAGAACAGACCAGCGGTGTGGTCTAGAACGGTTCAACTGAACCAGTAGCTGAAGATTTGAACTGACCTGTGCAAAAGTTTTTTCTCTTCTTTTCTTCTTCTTTTGGGATTTTTTCCTTTATATTGTAATACTGCCAGAAAGTGTGTAATTGAGTTCCATTTGGTGGGCCTTCGTGTTTGCTGAACGCAGACCCACACCAGACTTGTCGTATCCTAGAAGCTATTTGCCTGTAACCTACCAGCATACTCAATTCACTTAAGTACGGGCAAATAACGCTTTAAGGACAGTGTTTCAGACGTGCTTCAGCCTGTCCTGATTTCTGATTATTTTACATTTTTCGGTTTCCACATTATACAGAAATACATTAATCTGTATAATTTCCAACAGGGGGGGTGGGCATGGGTCATTCATGATGAGGCCATCCGACCAATGGATTTGATAAAACAACCACGGCCCCTAATGTAACCCTTACCAAACGTGCAAGTTTCCTCGGCCTCTTTTTCACCATTTTCACCGTGTATTTTATACCACCTGATGAGCAGGGGAGCGGATTAGCTGTTACCCTGGAAACAGATTAAAGGGTGTTACCCCAGCCGTCTGTGACCACCTTAATATATATATTTTTTGTATTATCGATGCCGTCCATCTGCATCTCAGCTTATGGTGCGATCCCAAAACTTTGGAAGATCCAAATCTCAGGTGGACCATCCACTAGAAAAAGTGATGGATGACCATTAAAACTTTTTACAGGCCACAAAAGTCTCTGTTCCAGCTGATATTAGTATTTTCCCTTCATCCTGATCCTCTTGACATTATGAACAGGTTGGATGAGAAATATAAATGCTGATATTAGTATTTTCCATTCATCTCGGTCTTCTTGGGCCTACCTAATTAATGGCCCAGATTTGGATCGCTCACGTGTGCAAAATTAGCAGTCAGCAAGTATGACAAGAGATAGAGAGTTCCATGGAGCATTCATAAGAGAGCTACACTACTAATTCATGGTAGTGAATGGATAGCCCTGGGTGTGATGCCCAACTCACGGGTACCATGGCCTGATGCTTGGGCTAGCATTCAATCAATTCTCCATTGGAATGTTTGGGATCAGGCGGATGTGTGCCATTTCTACAGGTGTAAATGCTTGAGTTTGGATAATGGAGATTAGGTGGCTGCAAATATTAAATAACATTTCTCCCATTGAAAACTAGGGACTCACTTTATTAAATTTGTTAAATGGTCAGCATTTTCATTACAGCTATATGCTTTTGTCCGCTTTCTACTAACCAAGGTTGAATTCTTTCAATCCGTGGGTTTTGTTTTGACAGAAAAGATATTCCAAGTATCATAATGCACCGTAAGGTATACAACTCTTTGCTGCATTGGGACATTTAGACAGCCCAAACACTTGATCTAACCTGTGAGTTAAGTCGAACACAGATTTTACGGTCTACCATCCCAAACATCGTAATAATCTAACAATTGTACGAATCTGATCTTTAGCCTTTAATTTGGATAGTCCAGATCATTATACAAAAATAGGTCCAATTGACATTTTGACCAATTCCATTATAGATTGGAGGGAGAAATAAAATAAAACTACCTGTTAGAATTTTTTTAACGGCCGGCATGGTAGCAATGAGTTTCAGCACAGGTTGTGGCTCTTTTGGACACCCTACCAGGATGCTTATGTGAAATCCACTCCGACCACTATACACATCCCCCCATTTTAGAATCAGGGCCTCAAAATCAAGCTCATTGGTGATTCAGGTAGATTGTATGATTGGAAACAGCATACAGGCAACACTCACCCTTCAAATTATTTGCTTTGTGTGCACCACCTGGATGGGCTAGATTTTGGGGGCTTAAGCCTAATCTTTAGCGTGAAATCTAATGCTTGGACATGATATTCTATAAGCATCATTATGAGCCCTGTACCAATTAAGGGTGAAGTCTCTCTCAGCTGTTTAGTTTAATAATTGGATTAGGTTTCATATACACGTCGCTAGCCGCCTATTGAGAATCAAGGGCGGACGTCCGGTAAAATTCTCCTTATTTTTAAGAGGTCGGATCTACTCCTAGTGCTTATAGGTGAAGGTAACTGCAATCTATAAGTCTTATATTGGTGCGTGTATACAATCCAATCCATTCATCACGTACGTCTAACAATGCTTTCCTTAGATATGGAACGAAAAAATGAGACAGATCCAAAACTTAACTGACCACACAACAAGAAACAGTGAGATTGAACATTCATTATTGAAATATTTGTAGGAGAGAAAAAATTTGGATCAGGCAAAAATATTTGTGCTTTCAGTTCATCTCAGTAGTAATGAGCGTGTGAACAGGATTCCATATAAACATAACCGTGGAGCCAAGGGAGTTTTCAACAGTAGGCATTTCTGTACCCACTTCTTCCACTCGACTGGCTCACTTGAGTTTTAAATCTGTCTAATTAGTTGTACCATGTCATAAACTGATTTAGAAAAATAGATGGACATTATAAATTTGTCACAAACGTCAAAGTAGGCCCCACAAACGATTCAAGTAGATCCGGCCTTTGCCCATGTGACTTTATGCGGATTGCTGGACACGAATTTCCTTCTGGTGCTTAGGTGGTTGGTGGGGCCCACCATGATATTGATGAGAAATCCACCCCGTCCATCTGTTTGGAGATATCATTTTAGGAAATAAACCAAAATATGAAACAGATCCAAAAATCAAGTGGGCCACACGAGGGAGGAAATTGGGAAAAGAAATTCCTACCGTTGAAACCTCCAACTTAGTGTTTACATGCCATCCAAACCGTTTATAAGGTCATTACCATTGGAGTGAAGTGAAAACACAAAAACCTTATCCTAATACAAAATTTTTGCAGATATAGAAATGTTTCAACATTTGGTCACTGAATCCCGACCTTTTCCTCTGGTATGGCCAATTGAGTTTTAAATCCTTCTCAATTTTGATCGCATGTTCTAAAATGAGCTCGTGGAACAGATGGACAGAGTGGATTCCTCACCAACATTATGATGGGCCCCACATATCATCCCAGTGCAGAAACTTCCTACGGAAGGCTTTGGCTGGCAATATCGGTACAGGATTGCCTACTGACCCTGCTAGTAGTGAGGTGGCTACTGGGCAATGCTTTGTGGTCCCCAATTTTATGTATTTTTTTTAATCCATATCATTTCAAGGCGTTAGCCAAAAAATAAGACATATCCAAAACTCAAGTGGACCACGTAGTCCACCTATTTGTTTTATCCACATTGTTCATTTATCTATTTTCTTTATTACAATAATGTGATGGAGCTGTGACATGTAGGTGTCATCCTGCCTGTCCACCACCACTTATTAGGCCTAGACTATGATATGTAGCCTACTTCAGAACTCGGGTGAGCCCTAAAATCTCTCCGAATCCGCTTCCCAAAGAAAAAAATTAAGTAGATAAAAAAGTCACATGGGCAAAATAGTAGGGATTTAAGTTGCTCCCTTCATCCATGTCCATGTGTACTTATGAACATGTTGAAAGATAAATAAACAACAATGTGGGCCCCAAGGAGGTTTCAACAACATACATCATTTCCGTACTATTTCTGATGATGTGGTCTAATTGAGCTTTAGCTGTGATTCAATTTTGGGATCATGCCCATCCATCTTTTCTTCCTTAACAATTTTAGGCATTAGGCTCAAAAAATAAAAAATAAAAAAATAAAAAAAATAAATAAAAAGAGGTTTCTCCATGTCATAAGTGGACCATATCATTATGTCCGCTTGTTTCTTATAAAATTGTATTAATAGAAATTCATCAATTTTCTGTTGGTGTGGTCCACTCTAGATTTTGATAAGCTTATATATTAATATATCATACTGGAATGGCTGAATGAAACAGATAGATACTACGGATATGCACTACGTTCATTAAAGCATTCCCCGTCGAATGCATGTCGATTTGACTTACACTGCGCCCCCTTCGAACGCTTTCACCGAACTAATAGTGCTTGTGTATCCACCCGAGAAGACGTTACATCAAGGTATGAAAACTCTGAAAATAATCAAACCCCACACTGACGCACACTGAACCCCTAAAATAGCACTTATTTACTCCAACTTGCACTGCGGCCCCTATAAATGCATGTTGAACACTTTCACCGAACTATGAGTATGTACATGTCCACTTGAGAAGACGCTACATCAGGATATAGAGATTCCAAAAACAATCGTGAAATTGCAGTCTAAGTTCAATAACCACTACAATAGGAGCTAGAAAGTAAGGCTAAATCCTAGAGGGAATGAATAGGACCTTTTAAAAATTACTAACTTAAATTACTAAGTCCAAAAACCCCACACTGACCCACACTGAATTTCTCTTCACCATCTATTTATACACCAACAATGGAAAGGTTGGAATTGATCAAATAAAGAGATTTTTTATTTTTTATTTTTTATTTTTTATTTATTTATTTTGGGGCGCATGGGTCATCCATGATGAGGCCATCTGATCAATGGATTGGATAAAACAACGACCATGGCCCCATGTAACCCTTTCCAAATGTGGAAGTTTCCTGGACCTCTTTTTCACCATGTATTTCATACTTTTGTCCCACCTGATGAGCAGGGGAGTGGATTAGCTGTTACCCGGGTAACAGATTAGAGGGTGTTACCCCGGCCGTGTGTGGCCACCTTAATGTATTTTTTATATATATCAATGCCGTCCATCTGTTTTTCCATCTCAGTTTATGGTGCGATCCCAAAACTTTGGAAGATCTAAATCTCAGGTGGACCATACCACTCAAAAAAGTGACGAATGATCATTAAAACTTTTTACGGGCCACAAAAGTCTCTTCTCTTCGTCTTCTTGACATTATCAACAGGTTGGATGGGAAATAAAAATGCTAATATTAGTATTTTCCATTCATCCCGGTCTTCTGTCATTATCAAGAGGTTAGATGGGAAATAAAAATTAGATAATCTTACAATGGGCCTTTGAAATTTTTAATGGTGAGGCACTCAACCAACACTATTTTTTGTTGTACGGTTCACCTAAGATTTGGATCTGCTTAACTTTTGGTACCATTTGTACCATGTCCTAAAATGATGGGGAGAAACGGATGGACAACGTGGATATATAAAAATCATCAAGGTGGGCCCCATGGTAAGGGTAACACCTAATCTGCACCTGATGAGCAGATCTGTCTGATTCTTGGGCCTACCTAATTAATGGCCCAGATTTGAATCTCTCACGTGTGCAATATTAGCAGTCAACAAGTGTGATAAGAGAAACAGAGTTCCATGGAGCATTCATAAGAGAGATTCACTACTAATTCATGGTAGTGAATGGATAATCCTGGGTGTGATGCCCAACTCACGGGTACCATGGCCAGACGCTTGGGCTAGCATTCAATCAATTCCCCATTGGATGTTTGGGATCAGGCATGCGTGTGCCATTTCTACAGGTGTAAACACTTGAATTTGGCTAATGGAGATTAGGTGGCTGCAAATATTAAATAACATTTCTCCCATGAATCTCTTTACTCAATTTGTTAAATGGTCAGTATTTTCATTACAGTTGTATGCTTTTGTCCGCTTTCTACTAACCAAGGTTGGATTCTTTCAATCCGTGGGTTTTGTTTTTGACAAAAAAGATTTGTTTGGAGAGAAATGATCCAAGTATCGTGATGCACAGTAAGGTAAACAGCTCCTTGTTGCATTGGGACATTTAGACAGCCCAAACATTTGATCTAACCTGTAAGTTAAGTCAAACATAGATTTTATGTCTACCATCCCAACATCGTAATTATCTAACAATTGTACCAATCTGATCTTTAGCCTTTAATTTGGATAGTCTAGATAATTTATACAAAAATAGCTCCAATTGGCATTTTGACCAATTCCATTATAGATTGGAGGAAAAAAGAAAAAGACTACGAATTTTTTTAACGGCCGGCATGGTATCAATGAGGTTTCTGCGCAGGTTGTGGCTCTTTTGGACCCTACCACGATGCTTATGTGGAATCCACTCCGACACATCACCCCATATTAGAATCAGGGCCTCTAAATCAAGCTCATTGGTGATTCAGGTGGATTGTATGATTTGAAACAGCATACAGGCAACACTCACCCTTCAAATTGTTTCCTTTGTTTGCACCATCTGAAAAGCGGATAAGCTAGATTTTTCGGGCCTTAAGCCTACGATTTAGTGTGGAATCTAATGGTTGGACAGGATATTATATAATCATCATTATGGGCCCTGTAATAATTAAGGGTGAAGTCTCTCTCAACTGTTTAATAATTCACTAGCCGCATTTATATTAAGAATCTAGGGCGGACATGTGGTACATTTTTCGTTTTTTTTTTTTTTTGGTTTTAACTTATTTAAAGACGCTGGATCTACTCCAAGCACTTGTAGGTTAAGGTAACTGCAATCTGTAAGTCTCATGTGCATGTATACAATCCAATCCATTCATCACTTACGTCTAACAACTTTTTCCTTAGTGGCCAAAATTCATTCCAATCCAACTCTCAGTTGGGCCACCCCACAGGTAACAACACCCTGGCCCTTCTTTACTAGTTGAATGGGCATTTCTTTCAGTTTGTAAAAAGCAAGGTACTCTGAAAAATCGGTTTTGTCAACATGCACCTACACGCCCATTATAGCTCCGCCCAAAATACTCTTGTGGGAACCTATTTCCAGCCACGATGTTCGCAAGAAATCCATCTAGTTTCCCTGTATCATTACAAGACATGGAACAAAAAAATGACACCGAAACTGAGCTGACCGCACAACAAGAAACACATTCACTATTGAAACAGTTGTAGGCCAGAAAAAATTCAGATCAGGCTAATATATTTGTGTTTTCAAATCATCTTAGTAGTAATGAGCTCGTGAGCAATATGAATTTCATATAAACATAATGGTGGAGGCAAGGTAGTTTTTAACAGTAGGCATTTCTATACCCGCTTCTTCCCGTCCCATGTCATAAAATGATTTAGATAAATAGCACATTATAAATTTGTCACAAACATCAAAGTAGGCCTCACAAACGTTTGAAGTAGATCTGGCCTTTGCCCATGTAACTTTACGTGGATTGCTGGACGCAAATTTCCTTCTTGTGCTGAGATGGTTGGTGGGGCCCACCATGATATTGGTGAGAAATACACCCCGTCCATTTGTTTGGAGACATCATTTTAGGAAATAAAACAAAAAAATTAAAGTGGATCCAACACTCAACTGGGCCACACTAGGGCGCAAATTGGGAAAAGAAATGCCTACAGTTGAAACCTCCAGCTTGGTGTTTACATGCCATCCAAACCGTTTATAAGGTCATTACCATTGGGGTGAAGTGAAAACACAAAATACTTATCCACCCGAGATGATGTTACATCTAGGTATGAAGACTATAGCTCCTTTAAACGCACGTCGAATACTTTCACCGAACTATGAGTGGTTGTGTATCCACCTGAGAAGATGTTACATCTAGGTATGAAGACTCTGGAAATAATAAAACCCCACACTGATGCACACTGACCCACATTGAATCCCTAAAATAGCACTGATTTACTCCGACTTGCACTGCAGCCCCTACGAATGCATGTTGAACACTTTCACCAAACTACGAGTAGGTGCGTGTCCACTTGAGAAGACGTTGCATCAGGGTATAGACACTCCAAAAACAATCATGAAATTGCGGTCCAAGTTCAATAACCGCTATGATAGGAGGTAGAAAGTAAGGCTAAGTCCTAGAGGGGGTGAATATGACCTTTTAAAAATTCCTAACTTTATTTTCTAAGGTCCTCCTCCAATCATATAAGATATAGATAAATGAATTCGACTCAAATCTAAAACATGAATATAGTAAATCATAATGTGTGCAATTTATCAAACATGTGCGCAACAATAAGGACATGCATTTATGAAAATTCTATAAAATTGAAACCAACAATAAACAAGATTCATTCAACCCATTGTACACTATGTATAGTGGTTCGACTATGTGCCTACTCCACTCTCAGTTGACGCACTCTCTCCTAGAGTGTACCGGATTGTACTATCACAATGGTTTGAAATTAGATTTATCATAAACCTTTACAAACTAAACAAGGTCTACACATTTTGCATTTGTCGATGGCCTACAAGAGTTCTTAATGATTTTGGCCCCCAACATCAACAGAATGACTTACATAAGGACAACACATGTATGCTCCCATCGAAGGCCTACATAAGGACTTGGTGAGTTTGATTTATTAAACTCTGAAATCTAATTCTACATGAGAATCCGTTTTCTAGGAAAAAAGGATTCAAAAATAACTTTCTTACTCAAAGTGGATGAGCCTTCTTCTTCGGCTCCATTGAACAACAACCTTGAAGAAAATGTGTCTTTATAGTACCAAGGTAGGGGAGAAAGGTAGGAGAACCTAACTTAAGGTGAAGGATCTTTAGGGTATTTGTTAGGATACATAAGTACTAGCATTCAATGCCCCTTAATATCAAGGATTTACCATTAAAGATCAGACTTAGGGCATTAATGAATGTTGAAGTTCAATTTAAATCCTAGCTTTGAATGCTCAATAAATGTGCTTCATCACAAGGATTGAATAATGGGCTCCATGAAAGAAAGAATGATTGGGCATTTAGTAGGGGAACAACACTCTTTCAAGGCTTTATCTATTTCTCACCATTTTACAAGGAAGACCCTCTTTGGGTTAAATAGAGGAGTTTGTAATGGATTTTTTTTTTTTTTAATAAAAAAAAGGGCAAAAATCTCTCGGCTCGATGGGATCGAGCTTGCCTTCGATGACATTGAGGAAGTCAGAATTTCATATGAAAAGTTGTTGGACAGCTAGCACATCTCTACTCGATGCCATTGAGTTATCCCTTCGATGACATCGAAGTTTCCTCGATTCCATTGAGAAACTTAGATAAAAATATCAAAATTCATTGGACATATCCTAGAGGACTACTTGATGCCATCAAGTGATCATCGATGCCATCGAGTGGTCCTCAATGCCATCAAGGTGACTCTTTGATGCAATCGAAGGTTCCTCGATTCTATAGAAAAACTTAGATAAAATATTAAAACTTGATTGACATATCTGAGAGGACTAATCGATGCCATCGAAGACCCCTCGAGAATCGCTCGATGGGATTGAATCGGTCTATAATTTTAGAGATCTGATTTGCCCTGATTTCTTTCTAAGACCATCTACTTGCTAACACTGGAATATCTATTCCTATCGAGTTTGAGCTAGCTAAAGAGGCATGATTTTAGGATTTATATACGTATAGGTTTTGAAGAGGTTAAAGCACTTCATCGTTTTCTCATTTCTTTGATACCTTGAATGCCAATGACCTTCGGGTCTTCAATCTTCAACACTTCACGTGGCTCTTCGGACTCGATGACTCATGACTTACACTAATTGACAAACAATGCACTTACAATCTCCCCCTTTGTCAATAACGTGACAAAATCTATTCTAAACATTGTCACACAATAACCAAAAATACAAATACAATACGGTCCTCAAAATTACATGTCTCATTTGATTTTATACATGGTTTACAAATATAACTTAATACTCAACAGATATGAATACACAATTTTCATTGCTCCCCCTAAATCCCTACACCAAAAAGGCCTATAAAAATGATATATATACACCTTTGGTGGGATTATGTTCTCCCCCCTTTTGTCAGTGATTGACAAAAGATGCAGCAAGATAATCACACACACACACACACACACACACACACACACACACACACTTAGCAATCAAAATATGTCTAAAACACAACATCTAAACTACAAATCATCCAAAAAATACATAACATATACATGTATACTAATATGTTCAATCTATATTCAGGTTATCAAAAAGAAATATATGACTGAGATGGTCAACGACTAATCAACACTAAACACTAAGAACTCTTCTATCTATGAGAGCTCTACTCCCCCTAACTCGATGGTCCCACTACTGATATGTCATCACGGCGACAAGTCAGATATCCCAAGATCTCCTAAGCAATGTGTTGTAAACTCTGAATCATCTACTCTAGACTGGTCAGACACTTTCCGTGTTGGACCTACTCTGCCTAAATTGAGCATGAGTCACTCGAGTCTCTGTTTGTGTCGCAAGTAGCTGATCCATGAGGTCTTGCACGCTCTCAAGCTAATGGATCTAATGCGGTAGTGTCTGGCTTGGCCTAGTGTGGTTGTGAGGGCTCATTGGGTAGTGGGTCGCCAGCATCTATTTGCACAAGCTATCCTGCATCTAGTGTGTCTTCTCCTGCATCTGGTTCTTCCTCCTCAGGTGGTGGGAGATTCATCTTCTTTATGTTATTGCATATGATATTGGTGGGAGGTACAATGGTATCATTTATCGGCTAAAATCCGTAATCCCTTGCTAATAGGCAAATAAGATGATTGAATGACAAAGTCATTGGTCAACTTCCTCTCACGATATATGCAATCTAATGCAGAATGATAGAAGGAAGACAAAGTCTAACGTGTAACCCGACATTGTAAAGTATATCAACCATAAAGCATGTCGAATCAATATGATTAGACCCCCTTGATAGACATGCATAAAGAAGATCGAGCGAAGAAGCCTAAACATACTATAAATCATGGATAACAAAAGGGCATTGCATTTTATCCATGGCTCATCATCCCTATTGCAAAGAAACTTGGTCATCATCACACGTACCTCTGGGAGTTCAAGTCATAATCTCGTTGGATATCTCTAGACATTAGAATACCAATTTGTTTGGTATACCAACAGGGGTAACCCAAGTGAGACTGCCACTAATATTAACATCAATGGACGGGGGATGAAGGATTGAGTTTTTACTTTTAGACAAAAATCTATATACACATTTCCTTTGAACCATACCCTTGAATTTCAATATATTTTCCCAACCTATGGATCGTAACAGTTCATCTACGCCTTAGGGTTGAATGCACTTAACGTCAACGCTACGTTCATAAATAATCTTATGACCTTTGGATTTTCACAATGGGGTCTAAAGGCTCATTGGATGGTTTGGATGCACTTGACGAGGGCCGAGGAGATGGTGAGCGATGGGAAGCATGATTAGCCCTCCTACATGCTAGTTTTTTCAAGTGGGTCAGTCGAGATGACCTGACATCCATTGGAGCCTTCCTAACACAAGGATAGCAAGAGGAACTCCAATCACGCAACTAATGGACAACACAAAACACTATAGATGAAAAAAAATGCAAATGAGGTATGGATTGTGTTGAGAGTCTAAGTTTTTCGACTTCTAACCATGATTTCTTGATGATTCAGACCACCAATCGAGAAAAAATAAAGTGAAAATGTAGAAGAACATAAGAAACTTAGAATGGCAAAGGAAGGAGTCACCCACTGACAAAGAAATGCACCAAATTGGAAGGATGAGGCTTGAAGATGATAATTTGCTTTAAGAAACCATGGATTTTGAGTCTAGACTCGAGCAATCACTCCTCCTTGGGTCTACTATCGACTAAGAACACAAAAACCCCAAAACTGGAATATGAAAATGAAATGTCACATGGGGTTTCATGTTGTTGACCCGATACTTCAATGGCATTGAGGGGATTCTCCGATGCCATCGAGACATCCTAATGATGTCACTGAGGACCCATCAAATAGATAAATTTAGGGAGTACTACCTTCTAACTTTGTCAAAAAATATTTTTCTGAGAAGTTTATACAAAATTTAGGGTTCCTAATCCTGATATACACACTCATGTGTACAACAAAAAATGAGGCTTAAATCCTCAAATTTATATGTAAGCGCAATAAACGGTTAGCCAATCTATATAGCGTACACTCCAATGGACTTTTGGAGATCTTCAAATCTATTGGCATCTAATGGCTTGGTCAAGATATCAGGCAATTTTTTCTCGTTATAATCTGGCACAATAATTTTCTCCTCAACGAGTTCTTGGATAAAATGGTTCCTAATGTTAACGTGTTTTGTCCAAGAATGCTGGACTAGATTCTTTGATATATTAATAGCACATTATCGCGAAATATAGCCATTATTTCTTAAGATATCCCGTAATCTGAGAACATTTGTTTCATCCACAAGAGCTGAGCGTAGCACCTACCGGCTGCGATGTATTCAGCTCCAGCACTGGATAGAGAGATTGAGTTCAATTTTTTCTATGCCAAGCTACCAAGCAATTCTTGATGTAAAAGCAACCACCACTTGTGGATTTTCTGTCATTCATATTTCTAGCTCAATCGGCATCTGAGTACCCCAACAATTGTACTTGAAGTATCAAAAGGGTACCAGAGACCAAATTCTGAGGTGCCAACCACATACTTTATCATCCTTTTCACAACAGTCAAATGTGATTCCTTTGGGTCTGCCTGAAATTGGACACAAGAACCCACACTAAAAGATATGTCTGGCCTGCTGTTTGTGAGGCAGAGAAGGTTGTCTACGATCATGCTCATGTACAGGTGTTGATCCACACTTTTTTCTGATAGATCTTTTGATAACTTGAGTGTGGTGCTCATGGGCGTATGACGTGACCTATCAGACTCAAGACCAAAATGTTTCACTAATTCATTTGCATATTTAGTCTGACTCACATAAATGTCGACCTGTAAGCCTAAGAAATAATTCACATAAATATAGGCTATGAGAATAGAATCCCTAGTCTTTAGAACAAAGAGTGTTTTGTCTACTTTTCCTCTTGAAAAATTATGGTTGACCAAAAGTTGAGTCAATTGTTCATACCAAGCACGTGGGGGTTGTTTAAGAACATAAAATGCTTTCTTTAATCTATATACCTAATGAGGAAATTGATGGTCAATAAACCCTTTTGGTTGTTCTACATATATTTCTTTCTCTAATACGCCATTCAAAAAGACACTTTTAACACCCATTTGTAATAATTTAAACTTTAAAAGGCAAGTTATGAACATAAGAATCCTGATAGATTTAAGTCACGCAACCAAGGTAAATGTTTCATTGAAATCAATACTCTCAATCTAAGAATAGCCATGTGCAACTAACCTAGCCTTGTTTCTAATTACATTTCCAAATTCATTGGATTTATTTTTTTTAAATCCATTTAGTCTCAATAACATTTGTGTCTTGTGGCCTGCATACCAAATGTCAAACCCTTTTTTTTTTTTTTTTGAATTGTTGCAGCTCGTCTGACATAACTTTCATCCAAAATTCATTTTATAAAGCTTGTACAACATTCTTTAGTTTCATTTTTTAGGCGAATCAAATATAACTATTTATAACCCCAAGTTGCCTCCTAGTCTTCACACTAGTGCTAGGATCTCCAATTATTTGATTGAGAGGATAATCCTTGTCAACTGGCAAGTCAATCAGAGATTGAGATGCTTTGGGAGAGGAGGGCTTTTCATTATATTTACGTATCTGGCTTGGGTCCTCATCCTCATCAACATCAATTATAGGACCTAAGCTGTTAGTAGGTTGATCATCAACAACCATATTAACTAATTCTTGAATGACAAAGGTCCTGAGGTTATCAACTCTACATGCACGCTATTAAATGAATATCTTATAAAAATTCTTTTGTCACTTTTAGAGTCAAATTTACTTAAGTTTTCACGGTCTTTAAGGTTATAACATATACTGCCAAAGACCTTGAAATATTTAACATTCAGTGGCTTCCCATGCTATAATCCATATGTTGTTTTGTCCAACATTACTCTTAAATAGACTTAATTAATTATGTAGCGGGTTGTGTTTATAGCTTTGGCACATAAACTTTTTGATAAATTTTTACTATAGCATAACTGAGGCCATTTCCTGAAGAACCCTATTCTTCCTCTCAGCTACTCCATTTTGTTAAGGTGTTTTAAGGGCTGAGAACTTATGTCGGATTTCACGTTCATCACATAATTTCTTGAACAGATCGTTCTCAAATTCTCTATCATGATCACTTCGAATTCTATCAATCATATAGTCTTTCTCATTCTGAAGTGCCTTACAAGTTTCTTGAATTCATCAAATGTATTTGATTTCTTCCTTTTTTTTAAAAAAAAGTGACCCAGGTGAATTTGGAATAATCATCCACAGCAACAACAAAAAATGTCTCTTACCTCCTTGGCTTTGTACTCTAGTGGGACCAATAAGGTACATGTGTAAAAGCACGAGTGGATTAAATGTAGCCACAAAAGATATCTTTTTAGAGGTAAGTTTAATTTATTTTCCTTTGTGGCAATCCCCATAAATATTTGTGAGCTTTTTTCCAATCTTAGTTAGCCCTCTCACTAGATTCTTCAAGATGAGGCGAGAAAATTTTCGATAATGGATCTGGTTGAATCTTTGGTGCGACAATTTAATTTCATTGTCTTGGTCCATGTGGCATACAATTGGTGAAGCAGGCACTCCATTGCTTTCAATTACATAACAATTATCACTAGTGTGCAGACCTCTCATAATTAATTTACCAATTAAGTCCGAGATCTCGCACATCTCATTCAAAAAATTTATAAATTGCTCTGTCACAGATTTGCGATATGCTTATGAGATTATATTTCAAGCCTTTTACATAAAGAACATTCTCAATTTTAAGAGATTTAACAATTGGTCACTTTGAGCCATGTATTTCTTTCCCGTTTTGTAAAAGTTTTGACCCTGGTTTTTGTTGAGGAATTTTGTAAATTTCTTAGCCAATAGTGCCATTTCTTCATCATTATGCCTAGTGAGGAGACCTATCTGATTCTTGGGCCTACCTGATTAATGGCCCAGATTTGAATCTTTCACATTTTCAATATCAGGAGTCTGCATGTGAAAGAGAGGAAACCCAGCTTAGGGAATGTATAACCCAACGGTGTAATGCCCGACTCTTTAGTATTTATGGTCTGATGTTTGGACCAACGCGCCTTCAATTCTCTACTCGAATGTTTGGGATCACGTGTACGTGTGCCATATCTACACATCTGGGCACTTGGGTTTGACAGATGTAGATTGCGTGGCTGTAAATAGCATTCCTCTAATTAGAGGATTCCAAATTTAGGGGTTCCAAATTCAGGGGATTCTGAATCCAGGGGTTCCAAATCCACGCTCCCAAACTGGGTCTTTGGCAGCCCAAACATTGCATGTGTGGGACTTAAAAATCAGCCACAATTTTTTAAAGAAGGGAGTTTTACAAAATTCTGCCCCCTTAATACTATATTTACATAACACTCCCTTTTAAAATGAGCATTTTCATCGAGCCACTACATTAATCAAGATAATTATCAAGGTTAGGTAACATTAGTTTATTATTATTATTATTATTATTTATTTATTTTTTTAATTTTAAGTTTCCGCCTGATTTTTCATAAAATGACAAAAATGCCCATTATTAATGATTGCGTGGAATATAACACAGCAGCACCTGGTTGGCTAGCACTTTCTGTGGGACCATCACGATGTGCGTTGGAAGTGGATTGGCTGTTGTACCACACACCACCAACTTGGCTGGTGTGTGTTGAGGTCACCAAGTTCTGTGGGTCTCCGCCCGTTTGGAGAACTCGTTGTGAGGCTTGAGTTTTTCATGTATTATTTCGTTTTGTGTGGGACATCTAAATCATATATCAGGCTTATTTTTAGGTCCTGGGGCTAAACTTGGATTTTTCATGTGATGGTTGGAGTGGATTTTTTCTAAACATATCAATGAGCCATGTAAAAAATTAAGGGCGGGTGTCACTCTCCCCAAGTGACGGGGAGAGTGATTTGGATGGTGTGTGTTGAATTTGATTAGCTGATTTGAGGCAGGCTGATTTGGGCCTATAGTTAAAATGGGATGACTCACTTAATGATCGAGGTGAAGTAATGCCCACTTCAGTGAGTCACACCTAAAAGTGATAGATGAGGCACTTTAAGATCCTAAATAACTTCAACTAGTTAATCTAATTTAATGAGTCATTAATCTTAATGTTATGTAGACGAATTATAGGTCAGGGCTTGGGTGGGCTCTACCATGGTGTTAGTAAGAAATTTATCCTTTAAAAAAAAATAATAAATAAATAAATAAAAATAAAAAATAAAAAATATTTATTTTTAACACATGCACACGCACTCACGCCATAGTGGGATTTCACCACCTATGGATACTCGAACCCTTAACCGGGTGTTGAAACTCCTGAGAGTCCACCACTGGTGCAAGAGTAAGGATTTCATCAAGTGCATTACCCATGTTAGACTTAGGGATTGAAAATCAGCCCCATCGGTCACCTCCCTTGACTTTTGACATTTGGAAAAGAGTAAAAATAAAAACGAGAGAGAGAGAGAGAGAGAGAGAGAGAGAGAGAGAGAGAGAAGAAGAAGAAGAAGAAGAAGAAGAAGAAAAGAAAATTGGTAACCAAAAAATCTTGCAATGATGATAAATGACATATATGCTATTATCTAAAGAGAAATTTATTTACCAGACACTTCGAACTATACAGCTTACTTCACCACAAAATCGAGATCACATGAGTATGGCATTTATGGATCGAATCAACTGTCTTTGATTAACTTCTAAATGGTTAATATGATCAAATCCATGTGGTTATATAGCTTCGACAAATTACCTAAAATTGTAAATTTCAATCATGTTGTACCTTATTTCTTACTATTCTTGGAGTTATCAATCAAGGATGAACACGTATTATAACAATGGAAAGATATACCATGATAAAGATCTTCGAAGATACTTAGATTGTTTTTTTACGGAATCACAATTGATAGAATAATAAGACAGGAAAGCAAGTGTTTAGGAGATACGATTGAGAAATTTTTAAAAGCAAACTAAGTGTGTAATGACCTTGAATTTTTGTACACTTAGAGTCATAATTAATAGTTAAAATTTTAATTTTTAAATTAAGAATAAAAATAAGTTAATAGTTAAATTCGTAGAGACACTCCTAGTTGAGAGCGGGGGGTGGGGGGTACCGCGTCTCTCAATTGTGGGTGAGGTCAAATGATTGATCTTATGACGGTAATAATAACTTTTTGCCAAATTACATATAGAAAGTTCTGGGAGAGCTTGATAATGTAATTCTCAAGCCTTTAAATCTCTTTTATTTTTATGCATTTAGTTTATTTTTGCCAAATTTATGTAATAGATGGTGTAGATTGGTCACACGGTCATTGTATAGATGCATAGAGAAATCTCATGTAAAGATGATTTGGAAATTTATGTAGAGCGGGTCGCAAACGGTTTCATGGCCAAGATGGACCATAAAAGGCCCGATTGGAGGCAGAAGTAATTCGGACTGTCAAGACCTTAAAATGAGCGTATCTCATAAACCCAAATGAGCTATCCGATGTGCCATATATGATTTTAGGGTAGGGCGAGCTACTTAGCCACCCAACCTGCTATGTCGGGTTGCTCACGCCGAGTTTGCAAGATTCCATCAGATCGATGGTCGAATTTTCATTTTATTTTCATTTTTACTATTTATATTAAGTTTTAGTTTGGTTATAACTCTTCATCCGTTAGGCTTTAGAAGTTGCGTCCAACATGAAAAGTGCTTAGAATAATTAGGAGAATCACATGGTTGGGCCAAATAGGACACTTACTAATTTTAGCTGAAAACCATGATGACTAGTAGGAATCACGATCGTTTGAATGAATCATTTGATCCTAAGGGCCAAAATATATCAAAGCCCTAATTTTCAGATCAATATGATTAGTGGATGGGCCATATGAATCAGATTTAACCATAGACATGAATTTGTATATTAAGTTGTGTGTGGACCATCTGTTTTGTTAGATATAATCTAAATTGTCTTTATACAAGATTGATCAGATCATATGGTGGCCCTTGTCCACCAGATTTAATTATAGAAATCATTTCATACTTTAGATTCTAAGATGGTGATTAGATGGATTGAATTTGATCCCCACCATTTATGCTTATTCTGGGATAAATCTAACTTGTTATCCATAATGTATGGGTGGATCTGACCATTTGATGGCTCATAAAGATAAAAGGGTAGAATTGTACATATCATATTTTGAATTAGAGTTTGAAAGCATAGATGATCTAGATCTGATCAATTTATTGATCTATTCCTAATTTGAAATTTTGTGATTTTAATGGATGGCTCAGATCAGTCACATATGGTTAAAGAATCATTTAAAACAAAGAATTTAAGATAAATAAGGAAACTTAAAAAGTTATAATTTTTTAATCACCTAGATACTGCCAACAGGGATGGTTTGATTGATCAATCAATCATTTTGACCGATTGAAAACAACCCAAACTATCTAGCAACTAAAGTCGAGAGACAAAACATGTTCGATCGGTCGATAGGGCAGTTGGATTGATTGAAGGATTATTTCGATTGATCGAATAAGTAGTCTTGACTGATCGAAATGGATAAAAAGTGTCTAGAGAATTGTGTTAGGAATTCAGATTTATTTGGACCGATCGAAGTAGATTTCGATCAAATCTTGACCTATCGAAGGAAGTGTCGATTGATTGGTTCGATCGGTCAACAATATGCTGGAATACTCTTTTTGTTTAGAACTTTGATATTTTGTTTGTGTGAGGTAAATTATTAATAAGTCTTGGTTTTCTTTGAATGTTAGTATAATCAGAACACCTTAGGTATTTGAGTGGGCCCCACATTGAAAAGAAATCATTCTAAATTTTGTGGAGGAAAAGGAAAGATAGAAAAAGTATGTAAATAACAACGATTTAAATTATATACAAAATTTCATATTTGGGAAAATGATTAACTATGGGTGAGCTAATTGCAATGATGTACACCAATAGAAATATAATTTAAATTTAATTTATTTACGTGGTTGTAAACTAATTGATCTGTAGATAACATCTCGGAAGCCACATAACTAGATTTTAGGTGAGTGATCCCAACATGTTTCATCTCTGTTGTAATTAAAGTAGTTGTTTTATTGTTTTGGTTATTGTGATTATTTATATTGAGTGCTTTGTTGATTTTGCTTATAATTGAAATGCTCTTATTAAAATATGTTACTCTATATGTGATAATTGCTAATATGATATATCAATCATTCTCATGCATCTGTGCTATTTTCTTGAGAGCTCGTCCTAGATGACATGTAGGTACTTACAGTATTGGGTGACTTAGGGGACCAACCTTGGATGCGCACAATATGTAAAAGCCTGCCAGGATGATAGAAGCCTACCACCAAAAAGGAGAGATGTGGGTTGATAGAATCCAACTCAAGCACGTGAACTGGTCAACTCACTTGATGCATTCACACATCCATGCATCTCGTAACATTCATGCATCCTTATTTTATTATGATGTGCATGAACCATGATGGATTTATTCACTGGGCTTGGTCAACTGGCGTTATATTGATGGAAAGACCATACATATTTAGTAGAATATAAAATAGTTACTTAAGTATCAAAATACGAGGGTGAACTAGTAAACAATCCACAAGGGCAGTGTCTCTATCTGATGTAGAGCGGGTTGCAGATAGTTTCATTGCCAAGATGGATCAGAAAAGGCCCGGTCGACGACAGAAGTGATCCGGACCGTCGAACCTTAGATCGGGCGTATCTCGCAATCCGGAATGAGTTACCTGATGTAAAATATATGATTTTGGGGTAGAACGAGCTACTTTAGCCAACCAACCCCACTATGTCGGGTTACGTAGCCTGGAATTGCGAAAAATCCCTGGATCAACGGTCGTTTCCCTACTTTAATTTCGTTTTTACTATAAATAGTAAGTTTTAGTTTGATTATAACTCTTCATCCGTCGGGCTTTAGGAGTTGCGTCCAACATGAAAAGAGCTTACAATAATTAGGGGAACGGTTTGGTGAAGCCAAATAGGACACTTACTATTTTTGGCTGAAAACCTTGCGCACTAGTAGACATCATGACCGTCTATAAATAGTAAGTTTACTATTTATAGTAAGTCACGGATTCTAGGAGTTTGAGTTGTAGTTTGATTCTGATTTCTTTTCCATTGCTTGGTACCCCTATTTAAAGGGTTGTGAACTCATTTTTAATGATCAATTAATCAATTTCAAATTTCTTAGAATCTATTTCTATTTTTCTGCTTTCTTTCCTCGTGGATTTGAGAAGTCTCTGTGAGGAGTCTAGAGAAGCTCCGTGGATTCGGAGTAGTTATCCTCATCATGTTCATCCCTGCGTCACTATCTTAAAGAAGATGAATTTAATGTGCTTAATTAGTAGCTTGTTGGAATGGAACCGATGTCATATTACTTGGTTATGCTTTAAAGTTTATTTTACTTGAGAGACTTAGACTTGTGAATGTTTTATAGTGATTGGTTGACTAACAATTTAATAAAGCCCTAAATGGATGCGCTGAAGTCTACTGATTAGTATTTTGTGAAAATTAAAGACATGTGAACTGAATGTTTATGAATTCATTTAATGGTTGATGTATGTGAATAGTGGATGGTATGAAAACTTAGAATACAAATGATTCTTTGCCTCTAGTCATTCAAAGTGATTCATTGATTTAAGTACACTTACTATATAAGTCATGGGCTGTAACTCGGGTTTGAGGGTGCACAATCTGTATCCGAATTATGGGGCATGATAGAATGGTATCAGAAATATCAAAAACCTAAAGTAACCTGTTGGTTATTCACCCCATTAAATTTTATAAATTGTAGACCCTTGGAATTAGAAATCTGACATCAGGATTTTCCTATTAATTGATGTATGAAATAATGAACATAGAGACCCAAAACTTGGTCCCCTATTAGTTGTTGTGAAACGTATATAAATAAAAATTTAGGTTCCTTGAACTCTTATTTGAATATATTTTAGATTAAGGTGGGTGATTCTGAACCAAAATAAATTTTAAGGATATCTAGTCTACAAAGTCTTATTTAATAGAAATAAGCAACAAGAATTATGGAGATCAGGGGTGAAAAATGCGGGGGTGACCTCCCCATTGGCTAGTCAGGGATATCACCAGCTCAGGGGAGGCGAAGCCCCATCGGGTTCGGAATCATGAACTCGGACCTAAGGGTTTGCAAATTAACCACCCTCAACTTAGATATATAAAAAATATATTTATTGCCCATGACGATCACATTACTAGAAGACGAGGAGGCCAACTCAGCTCGTTCCGCATCGGCCTCAACTCATGGTTCCCCCTCAAGCAGAGGTTCCACGTCGGGCGGTGGTTCCAACCTAGATGGTGGTCCCACCTCATGTGAAGGAGTAGGTCTCCAAGGACTAGACTCTATGGATAGTGTAAACCGAGAGTTGAAGTTGCTACCCATTGACTCTAAAAGAATTATTGGAGACAATGGCCATCTGGAATCCTCCTTAGAGGACATCGAAAGAGGTGAAAGGAAAAGAGCATATACATACATACATACATACATACATATATATATATATATATATATATATATATATATATATATATATATATATATATATATATATATATATATATATATATAGTAGGGAAGGAGGACTGATGGTAGTCAACGACGTACTAGAAGGGTGCTCCGGCATAGAGATTTATAAGGGTTGGAAGGCTTCAAAGCTTGAGATAGGAGAGCTAGATCGGGAGCAGGTCGTCATAGCTCGAGATTTCTAAAACAACAAATGGGAAGAAGTGGTGAACCTAGGGTATTTATTAAATTCGCCGACACCACATTTATTCCCATGCGGTGCCACGTGATAGCACGGGGATCTGAGGTGATACTTCGTTTGATGTGCTCCTCCACGTGGCAACATGGAATTCGATTTGGCAAAGACGTGACAGCTCACGGGACAATTTTTGCCCTCTGATTCATCCAGATTTCAAGGTGGTGATTTGTCATAAACGCACACGCTTTCATAGTCTATGACAGTAATCTTGCCTTTTTGGTTTCCACGCCCATCGTCGATTTTTCAGTTATCACCCTTTCTAATTATTGGGAAATCCAGGTTGGATTTGCCCAAGTTAGATTTGAAATTTGAAAAAATTGGACGATCGATACATGATTTAAACTAAATATGTTCCCACGTGATCGAACTAGTTTACAAGCCTTACTTTTGAGCTTGTACATACCGAGTTCGGTAGTGGGGGGCAACTATCATGAGAAAACAGAGATGGTCCACCACATGAGGAGATCCACGCCTTTTATAAAGGGTATATCTCTAAGACATGTATGCTTCTCGGAGCTCCAGGGATTTTTAAGGTCTGAGCATATAAGCCACTAGCTGACATGAGTAGTTTCCCATAGCTTAGGACGACCAGCTAAGTCGACCTGTCAAAAGAGTGACTCGGTAGAAAGGATTCATATCAAGTGGACTATCCATAGTTTGGGAAGAGCCTATACGATAAGTGCTCGGGTTCAGAGCTCCAAGTTTACACAGCATCCCAAGCTGACTACCATATAAGATTTGATGTGATCTTAGCCGAATATTCAGGGATAATGATTCCATTTAATTAGGGATTGTCCAACATAATTAAGAAGGATTTAAAATTTTCAATGTCGATGCTCAAATTTGGTCAATCCTGCCTCACCTCATGTGAGTCATTGAGTACCTGTAATTTAATGGAGAATAAGAGAAGATATTAGGGGTGCTAATTAAGGCCTTGAAATTTAATGGACTTTGGATTCAGTTGTTTATACCACTTCCGTGCCGCTCCTGATAGAGTCCAGGAGAATGCTCAGCACATTATAGAGTCGGATGCACCGTGAAGCCCTATCCAGGCCCTGAAAGATTTAAGGTGTTCAGCCGGGCTCCCTGAGCTGGAGTAATGGGTGATCTGAGGCATCCGAAACTTGTACGGGAGTTGAGATGTCATAATGTCATCAGTGAACGGGGGTTCGTCCTCCTCAAGCATGACATTCATAGTGGTCGGTCCCTGCGTTCGACATGCTTGTTGAATGTCATCGAGCTGGCCCCAGATCTCCTTTAGTTTTTCCTCCCATGGGACATTTCTCTCTGTGACGTCTTCGGGGGCCTTTCCCCACCTCCTCTTGTCTAAGGTGTGGCATAGGTCAGCGTCTTCCATCATGGTTGTTCATGTTGTATGTGCAGAGGCCTTACCGTACTACACTAGTCGCTGCTTTACTACGTATGAGTCATGAGGTGCCTGGGGAGGTCGAGATAATTTGGTTGGCGTAGCTGCTTCCGCTTCATGGTTGGGAGGCGGTTGCTACCTCTCCAGTATTTGGATTATGCGGTCTACGTTGTTGGATAAGGGGTCAACCTGGTTTTCTAAGAAGATGAGTCAAATAGCTCTGTTGCGTGGCCTACCCGAGGCCACCATTGAAATATGGTCGATATGATGTTTCGGAGGCGATTCCTCATGCTACTCATTTGATGCAGGGATTGGCGTACTAATGGCGGCTAAAGTTCGCTTTCTTCCTTTAGTCATGACTGAGCAGACAAAAGGTTGAACATTCTTATGATGTAAAGGGAACTTTTAAGGTAGCTTTGATGTCATTCCCACAGATGACATCAAACTGTTAATGCTCAAATCTGATCAATCCTACCTCACCTTATGCGAGCCGCTCAGCACCTGCAATTTAATGGAGAACAAGAGAAGACATCGGGGGTGCCGGTTAAGGCCTGCGACCCTCCGATGCCTAAGTTAGGCATATGGACTCATAGTAGGCGTAATAGAATGGAGATAATTGTTGTACCTTATTCCATGGTGAGGGTCTTTATTTATAATCCATTGACATCACTTACATATATGGCAGTGAATCTGTTGAATAATTATGTATCACAAAGTAGATATGTCTTTGGGTATATCGCGCCTTTCTCAGTATGATCCTTTGTAAAGATCTCGGAGGGTTATCCTATCTATATATGGAGATGATCTTCCTTTTTATTTTGAGGTGGTGGTCGATATCCGAGGCCAACCTCCAAGGTCAAGGTCTATGGTCGAGGTTGGTCCTTAAAGCTGATGGTTGAGGTTGTCTCTCAAGGCTGAAGTTAGTACTCGAGTTACCTGAGGTCGATACTCCACCCTTCTTCGAGGTTTCTAATGATCCCTTTATTTTATTCTTAGTTGTCGTGTCAGTCTGATTTTACCTATAACAGTAATGAATCCGTTGAATAGTTACGTATCACAAAGTGAATATGTTTTTGGGTATATTGCGTCTTTCTCGGCGTGATCCTCTGTGAAGATATCGGAAGGTAATACCATCTATATACGGAGAAGATCCTCTTTTTTATTCCGATGTGGTTGTCGATATCCGAGGCTGACCTCTGAGGTCAAAGCTGGTCCTCGAAGTTGATGGTCGAGGTCATCCCTAGAGGCCAAAGTTGGTATCTGAGGTCAATACTCTGCCTTTTTCTTGAGTTTCCTATGATCCTTTTGTTTTATTCTTAGTCGTTAGGTCGGTCCGATTTTACTTGTAGCATTCAATATTCTCTTATGCCCTATATAAACAGTAATCAATCTTAAGAAGGAGGTAATACACTTGAGATATAAAAACTCCGTTACCAATAGATTTCCACAAACTCTGACTTAAGCATCGGAGATTCCACAGCTGATCATCTCCCTGTTGCTTATATTTTTCCAAGTTTTCACAAGTTCATTCAAGGGCACCAAAAAAGAGCTTGTTGACCTCACTGACATCATCTGTTTGCTTAAGCAACAACAGATGAATCCCCTAATCGAGCGTTGAAGTGACCTATTAGAGGAATTAGTTGTTCATTGTTTTTACTCGAGCCAGTTGGTCCGTTCCCTGCACAAAGCCGGGTCAGGCTCGTTAGGTCATCGGGCTACTGCCCATAGCCACGCTTCTTTCAGTGACCCCTTCCGAGAAGATCGGTCTTTGATTTTTCAAAGAAAAGGATACAGTAGAAGTTTGAATTGTTCTAGCGACAAGGTACTTTCATCTTTTTCACCATTTAATATTAGTTAAAATTATGGGGCACGGTAGCACCCTAATCTACGGTGGTGCGGCTTAGAAGTGGCTCCTGAATTAGGTATTTATAACATCCAACCCATCCATCAGGTGCATGACTTCAAGCTACCAGAAGTACCCAGAAATCAGCCTAACCTAAGACTCATATTGAACACAACACAGAGAAAAGTTTAGAGTAGATGCCTACTGTTGAAATAGGAGGCTACCGTGTAATTCATCTACAGTCCATTCCATTTAGTCCGCCTGGATGAATGATCATCACTCAGGACCTAAAATCAGGCTGTTTTTTAAATAACTCAGGTGAGCCTGGTGCAAGTCAAGGGTGAACATTCCTTCCCATATATTCCCCATGCTGTGGTTTACCAAAGTGTTGGATTGGATTGATTTTTCACATTCCTAGGTAACCGGATTTCACGCATTTGATGGACGGGTTGGATATCCTTCTATGTCATATGGGCTCCACATCTTCCTGGAACCACAGGTAACACCTGGTCGCACCACTATAACTATTATTCAATGCAAATTATTCCTTCCTGTATACCAAGTGGGCCCACCGCCAATTGCACATAACCCAAAACAAACCATCACCCAATAACCAAATGGACGTTGCAAGCAAGAACCATATCACCGTCCATTTGGTAAGTCCTTAATTGAAAGGATGTGATCATCCAATCAGGGAAGAATAAAATAAAAATAAATTTTAATAAATTTGAAATTAAATTTGTTGATGATTAAAAACGAATTTATAATCCTTTAAATATTTTAGACTCAAACTCTAACTCTTGACTCTCAACATGACTTATTATAAATAATAAACTTACCCTTCATAGATGGTCATGATTCTTACTATGGTTCATGATTTTTGGCAATAATTTTTCTAAACCCTTTTCATGTAGTTGATGAAATGTTGAAAATCTGGTGTGGTCATCCATTTCAGAGATGGTTGGGTAAATAGGAATGTTTTAAGATTCTAATGATCTTAATCAATTCCCTCTTGGCCATGAAAGTGTTCCCAATCAGGACGTGGATTGCATCTTACTCCGCGGGAGCCGTAATCCATCTAGGCAGGAATCTGTGGGGCCTACAGTGTTGTAAGTATTTTATCCACACTTTTAATCATTTTTCTCGTATCATTTTAAGGCATTATGCAGAAAAAAAAAAAAAAAAAAAAAAGAAGCACTTAAACAGCTCTAGTGGTCTACATCAAAGGAAGCTGTAGTGATAATGACACCTAATGTTGAAACCTTTCTAAGGGCCACTGTGATGTTTTTATACCACCCAACCAATTAATAGGGTCATGCAGACTTGGATGAAGTGAAAACGCAAATTTCAACTTGATCTGACACTTCTACATCTCCCAATAACTTTCTAATGGTGGATATTCAATCCCCACTTTGTGGTCCACTTAAACACTGAAACTATCTCAATTTTTGGATCATACTTTAAAATAATCATATAAAAACGATTAACAGTTTGGATAAAATACTTACAACATTGTGGGCCCCATAGAGCCCTTCCCGTACGGATTACTGTGTCCTCGCAATCGGCTTTACAATAACACGGCATTGTTGGACGGATTAGTCAGCTGACAACTGCAGCTCATCCTAACCGCGCAAGCCTACCATGATATGATAGGTTGATTGGACATGATCTGGTGATGTCTCATATCTATCTTTAATAGACCATGTATCCGCGCCGCACCTTATCAGCGGAAGCGGAGTGCGTGCTAGTGTTGCCTGGATGGAGCCGGTTCGGGCAGGGGCTCCATGGGGCCACGTGATGTATGGGTTTTATAACCCAAAACTAACAATGATCGATAACGAAATAAAACAAAACCATTTCACCATGAAGCCCTAAATTGAAAGGCTGTGATCATCTGATCAGGATGATATTGCGCCCATGTACAATTCACAGTGGACACTTCCTATCCAGTGGCCCACCATGATCATAGGTGTCCCACTTGGGTCCTATATAGGTACCCATGCACGGTACGGTGAACTCCGCAGTGGGGGCATCGTTACACCCATGACCGCGTAGGTTGGCCAGTTATGATATGAACGGCTGCTTTCCACGCGTTCCGATGACGTTTCACAACTATATTTAAATGGAGGACGTGGATTGCGTCCTACCCCCGCCCGTCTTTAGCCCCGACTGGGCGGTTCTGGGGGTGGGCCCACCGTGATGTATCTGTTTATCCAACGCGTTCATCCCTTTTCTCGGGTCATTTTAAGGCATAAACAAAAGAGTCCGGATCCTCTGTTATCAGGTCAACAGAGAATTCCTGATACCCTAATGAAAAACAGCTTCGGACGCCAAACCATTAGGGTAACAGGAATTCTCTGTTGACCTGATAACAGAGGATCCCGACTCTAAACAAAATAATGACGCAGATTCAAATGACGCGGATTCAACGCTCAAGTGGACTACACCAAATAATAAGCTTGGTTGCATTAAATGTCCAGAGTTATAAATGCCAGTTGAATTAAATGCAAGAGTCATCTCTCGTTTGGTCCATTTGAGCGTTAGATCTGCCTCATTTTTACAGAATGCCCTAAAATGATCTAAGAAAAGGGATAACCGGCTTAGATAAGCAAATACATCACGGCGGGCCCACCCACAGAACCGCTCGTTCGGGGCTAAAGACGGGCGGGGAGCAGGACGCAATCCGCGCCTTTGGAAGCGTGTCTCCATACGGCCTCTTCTTAGCTCCAACGGCAAACGGATTGGCTACTCCCCCTGTCACCAGCCATTGGCTGGTGGTCGGTGCTTCGTGGGCCCCACCATGACTTATGTGTCTCATCCATTCTGTCCATCTATTTTTATAGATCATTTTATGCTATTAAAGAAAAAATGAGGTATATCTCAATCTCAAGTAGATCACATTACAGGAAATAGTGTTGAATGAACGTTGACCATTAAAAACGTTTTTGGGCGTAAAAGTTTTGAATCAAGCTGATATTTATTGTTTCCCTTAATCTAGGTCTTTATGACCTAATCAACGGATCGGTTATCAAATAAACAGTACATTGGGCCTTAAGAGGATTTTAATGGTGGATATTCAATCATTATTTTTTTTTCCTGTGGTGTGGTCCACCTAATATTTCTATACCTATCATTTTTTGTATCAAGCTCTAAAATGGTATGTAAAAATAGATGAACAGAGCTGATGAAACACATACATCATAGTGGGGCTCACTGAGCACCGACCACGGCCACGTGGCTAATGTTAGAAGGGAGAATCTGTCCCCGCCTTCAACGAAGGACGTGGATTTCCTGCGAAAGCCTTTCGCAGGAAGTTCCTGCGCAAGATTTTGTGTGGGGTCCACTACGACGTTTTTGAGAAATCCACTCCGTCCATCCGTTTTTAGACTTCATTTCAGGACAGAGGCAAAAAATGAGGAGGATCAGAGACTCAATTGGGCCACACGAGAGGAAACTGTGGGGATTTAGTGACCACCGTTGAAGCATTTATATGGCTACAAAAGTTTTGTATCGGTTTAATTTCTTGGCTTTTTCACTTCATCTCAGTGAAAATGACCTTATAAACGGTTTCGATGGAATATAAACATCAAGGTGGATCCTGGGAAGGTTTCAACGGTAGGAATTCCTTTCCACACTGTTTCATTTAGTATGGCCCACTTGAGTTTTGGATCCTAATAATTTTCGGTCTCATGTCCTAAAATGAGTTCAAAAAACGGGTGGATGGGTTGAATTTCTAACAAACTTCACAGTGGGCCCCATCCAGAATCCTTGCGCAGGAACCTCCTGCGAAAGGCTTTCGCAGGAAATCCGCGTCCTTCAACGAAGTAGCAGAGGGAAGCGGATTGCCTGCTGTACCGCACATCAGCTATATAGCAGACGCGTATATCCTGCGAAAGCCTTTTTCGGGAAGTTTCTGCGTAGGGAAACTAGTGGGGCTCATTGTAATGTTTGTAAGAAATCCTACCCACCTATCCGTTTTGTAAGTTAATTTTATGATGTATTACCAAAAATGAACCGTATCCAAAGCTCATGTAAGCTAAAAACGTGATAATTAAATGTCCACAGTTGAAATATTTGTGGGCCACAGAAGTTTTGATTCATGTTAATATTCTTTTTTTTTCTTTCATCCTAATAAGAATGACGTTATTAACGGTATGGATGGCATCTAAACATCATCGTTGAACCCAGGAAGGTTCCAATGGTAGGAATTTACCTAACCACATTTTCCTTTACTTCGGCTCACTCAAGCTTTGGATACGGTTCGTTTTTGACAACATTCTTGAAATGAACTTACAAAACGAATGGACGGGGAAGATTTCTAACAAACATCACAGTGGCCCCTACCTAATTTCCCTGCGCAGGAACTTCGTGCGAAAGGCTGTCATAGGATATCCGCGTCCGCTATATTGCCGGTGTGTGGTACACCAGCCAATCCGCTTCCATAACATGAACGGCTGATTTCGACACGATCCCGTGACATCTCACATCTATTTTTTATAAATCGTATTTCGGCGCGGCACATTATCAGCGGAAGCAGATTGTGTGCTAGCGTTGCTTGGATGAACCGGTCCAGGGTGGGGCTCCATGGGCTACCGTGATGTATCGGTTTTATAACCCAAAACTAACGATGATCGAATAATGAAATAGATGAAAACCATATCACCATCCAGCCCTAAATTGAAAGGCTGTGATCATTTGATCGGGATGATATCGCACCCATGTACAATTAACAGTGGACACTTCTTATCCAGTGACCCACCGTGATCAAAGGTGTCCCACTTGGGTCCTATATAGGTACCCACGCACGGTACGGTGAACTCCGCGTAGGTTGGCCAGCTATGATATGAATGGCTGCTTCCACGCAATCTCGTTCCGCATCTATCTTTAAATCGTGTCTCCGTAAAGGCTTCTTCTTATCTTCAACGAAGTAGTACAGTTGGCCCGACGCGGATTTCCTGCCAAACCCTTCGCAGAAAGTTCCTGCGCTGCGAGTTTAGGTGGGGCCACAGTGATGTTTTCGGGGGAAGCGGATTTCCTGCGAAAGCCTTTTGCAGAAAGTTCCTGCAGGGATTACGTGTGGGGCCTACTGCAATTCTGGTGAGAAAGCGACTCCGTTCATCCGTTTTTTGAGATAAGGTATATCCAAAACTTAAATGGGCCACGCAAGAGGAAACAGTGGGGATTTAGTGACCACTGTTGAAATATTTATACAGCCACAAAAGTTTGTTATAGGTTTAATTTCTTGGTGTTTTCACTTCATCTCAGTGAAAACGGCCTTATAAGCGGTTTGTATGGAATATAAACATCAAGATGTAGCGTAGGAAGGTTTCAATGGTAAACATTCCTTTCCCTACTATTTCATCTCGTATGGCCCACTTTAATTTTAATTCGTCCTCATTTTTTGTCATATGTCCTAAAATGAGCTGGAAAAACTGATAGACGGATTAGATTTCTCACAAACATCACAGCCGGCTCCACCCTGAATCCTTGCGCAGGATCTTCATGCAGAAGGCTTTGGACAGGAAATCCGCGTCCGTTTTTGAGATATCCATCCGGTCTATCTTTTCTGTGAGCTCATATTATGACTTATATCAAAAAATAAGCCGCAACCACTACTCAAAGTGGGCTGAAAATGTGAGGATTGAACGTACACAGTTAAAATACTCGTGAGGCCAGAGAAGTTTTAAAATGTGTGGGTACGTGTCGTGCGAAGCCGAGCGCTGATGCCGTCCACCTCCAAGTTGTTCGAACGGTTCAAATGAGATCAAAGTTACATGCCCAAGGTAATGTATTTATTATATCCACACCGTTCATACATTTGGAGAGATCATTTTAGAGCATCTACCGAAAAATGAGTCATATCCAACGCTAAGGTGGACCACACGACAAATAGCTATGAGACAATAATTCTCAACGTTAAAACATTATTTAGGGCCCACTATAATGTTTATTTTCCATCCAATCTTTTCATAAGGTCACACAGACCTGGATGAAGAGGAAAAGCAAATATTATAATGATAAAAAACGTCTGTGACTCCAAAAGGGTTTCAATGGCAGACGTTCAATCCCTCAGTTCTTTTTCAAGTGTGGTCCATTTGATCTTTGGATCTGTCTTTTTTTTCGGTTCATGCCTTACAAAGAGCTCTCCAAGTATACGGACGGTTTGGATATAACACATACCTCATATGGTAGAACCCACAAAACTTGGTGACGTCAACACACCAGCCACGTCGGTGGTGTCTGGTACACCGGTCCAATCCGGCTTCTTACCTTCAACGAAGCAGCGCATTCTCAAAAGACTGAAGCTTTCGAGGAAAATTCATAGCTGTTTCTCAAATGGTTATAAATGGAGGAGTCTGGACCGCACATTCAAGCATTCGAGTGGCCGGAAAGGCAACCACACTCAAAGTTTTCGTTGTCCTTGATTGAAATTCGGTGGAAAATTGTTAGGAGGGATAAAAAATCACACACAACCAACGTTTCGGCTGTTGTAGATCACTAAAGGAGGGACAATGAAGGTATCTTATATTAGCTGGTGATTTCTTGAAGTGGGTCATATGAATTTTTATTTGATTTCTGTTGTAATAACTTGTTTTTTTTTTTCAGCAAAAGATTGTGATAAAAGTCCCGATGGACGATTCGAAGAGGGGGTCAAAGGCCATGAAAATTGCAGCCAGCGTAGAAGGTAATTTCATCAGAATTTAGCTCAGATGTAATGCGAAGATTGCAATTCTAAATAATTCGATGCGAGATTAAAATGTCATCAAAATCAAGTGTCAGTTGAGCAAACTGAGTCAATTGAGTCGTTGTAGGCAGATTTGGCAACAAAATGCCTCTTTTCTTTCACTTCATCTCATACTGATGGTTATCAAAGTGTGTTTAGGAGTCCCACTTTTGGGGACGGATGTGATGTGCTTGACCCGAATTCCAATTGCAATTCGATTTGAGATTCGTCCCAAATGGGTGCCGAAATGGAATCTAATCAGACAATATATTCATTTAAATGTTGAACTAGAGTACCTATATGTCTTCTTGGTATCGTGAAGTTCTGAACCGAACTGAAGATATGCCATCAACCAGAGAGCCTGATGGACTAGCAGTCTTTGTAATTTCTGATTTGGGTTTTTAGTCGTCATTTTGATCGTGTTGCTTGCAGGTGCAACATCCGTTGCGGTGGACAGCGATAAGGACCAACTTGTTGTGGTCGGCGACGGAGTTGACCCGGTCGAGTTGACAAAGGTGCTTAGAAAGAAGATAGGATTCACAGAGCTCATTAGCGTCGAAGAGGTCCATGAGAATATAGAGAAGAAGGACGAAGGAGGGGGCGAGAAGAAAGACAAGGGAGGTGGGGGAGAGGGAGGTGGTGGCAGCGAGAAGAAGGACAAGCCAGACGATAGTGAGAAGAAGGACAAAGAAGGCGGCGGCAGAGCTGGCGAGAAGAATGACAAGGCTAACGGAGAACTGAGAAAGATGGGGGCGAACAAAGTGTACGGCGGCTGGTTCATGTATGGGCCTGGTACATGTGCGGAGGCTGTCCTAGACGAACCAAAGCAAGAAGAATGGCTGCCGACTGTGGCCCATTAAGAAAGAGAAAAACTTGCACTGGGTTCGCATTAATAATGTCTGTATGCCATTCAATATAGCATGTGGAGCAGGGACGGTGACAATCCATCTCTGAGAGTGGACCAACAGCTTCTCTCCATCCCTTGTGGTAGTTTGGTTTTAGTGGGACATTGATTTCCGTTTATTTTCCTTTTTATTTATTTATTTATGGAGACTGCCATGTAAGGATATGGATCAAGCTGATATTTATGTTCAGTTCATCCATCTGGGTGTGTGACCTATTCAACAGGTTGGATGGTAAATGAACATTATATTGGGACTTAGAAGTTTTTAATAGTAGTTGTTCAATCACCACTGTTTTCCTGTGGTGGGGTCCACCTGATATTTGAATCTGACTAATTTTTTGGTTTCATGCCCCTGGAGGGTTTGCGTGCTTTTGTACGAATAGGCTCACCATTGTGTGATGGACCTCATGATCACCATGGATGGTGGTTATGCTAGTTCCAGTTTCTATCGTTCGTCTTCTGGACACGCCATGGATAGAATGCAGGGTATACTCTGTTTCTGTTTGTTCAAATGGGTTCACTGTTGATCCGATGGACTGCAGGGATGCATTATTCTATATATCATCATCCGTGGGACCATCATAGCCCTTGGATTTTTGCCCGCAAATAGGCTATTAATGAAAGAAGGGCACTTGTTTGGTACTCTAGAAGGGTGTAATGGTTGATATCCAGGCACTCAAAATTTGCAATTGTAGCATATATCAGCTCAAATTAAGCCACTCAGATTGTAAATAGGAAATCATCCTACGAAATATAAGTGCCTTTGGCTAATGGGAATTTGTTTGTTGAAAATTGGAATTTTTTTATTGAATTTGGAACGTTAATGTTCTTGGGCCATTTTATAAATCCATTAAATATTTGTAGATACGCCACCTCGAAAAACTGTGTACCTGAGATTGAATGAGAGTAGGGAGGAGCAGCCGACATCGAGTGCAACATATATTTGTGGGAAGGCCAGGTAAGAGTCTGTACACCAGGCAGGGTGCATGGAAGGATCGCATGGCTCAGCAGGGAAGAATTTCGTGTCTGGGGAGGCTGTAATGGGACTTATGACACCAGTGGCATTTTCTCCAAAGGCAGATGATAGACGCAATGGAGAGAGTCAGGCCAGAGCCCAAGAAGACACAGAGATAGCAGCGTGGGAAGGCTGCCTTTCAGGCGTGCAACTTATGTTTGTGGAAAGGCCTCAGAGTCTTGAACCCCGGCAACAAGCTGGCAGATGTCCGGTCAGGTTGCTATTTGAGGAGACTGGGACCCAAATTGTGATTGCGCAGGAGAAAAAGTGTTTCGGCACAATGCTGTAGTTGCTCATCAATGGACAGAACGGGTATTAATTACTTGTCCTGTGTTCAAACATGTGGGCTAGCTTTGGCCATGAAGGTGGAAAAATGTTGAAGGCCAAACAATTCAGCAATTTCCTTGACAGACATTATATTGCACTCCACTTAAGACATGTATTTTCTTTCCACCATGAAAATTTGTATTCACGTACCAATATCATAATCATTGAGGTCGAAAGAAATACGTTTGACATACCCATAAAAACAAACACTGCTTCTCGTCCCAAAGCAATTTTCACATATAATCCATACAGTAAATATGTGTGAAAAGGAAAACCACATATAATGTAAAAGCAACCATGTCCAAATACATATATGCAACATAGTACATGTCTAAAGCCAACTTTTCAACTATGCTGATTAAAAAAAAAAAAAAACCATGGTTTGCAATACCCATAGCCATGCCCAAATAGCAACCATATTAAGCAAAGCCCATAGCGATATATAAAACCCATTTCCAGCTACGTTGATGTATAGACACACATTTATCATAGAAACAGGCTCTTGTCCAATAAATCCCATGCTAAAAATATACCCAATAGACATCAATATCCTCTAAAGCCCCTCACCCAAGACAAATCTACCCTTTAGCTCCACATTCTTGGTGAGGTCACTACACGCCCTTCAGCTCTACATCCTGGATGAAGTCATGACATTTGGTCACGCATTTTACTCTTTTCATGTTCAACACCTTGCTAATCTCTTCAAAACTCAGACTAGAGCCACGCTGCAATGGATCTATAGCTTGGACACAAACAATAGATTTTTAGCAGATACAAGGATAGATCTATAACAGATACAACAATAGATTGATAATTGATAGAACAACATATTCATGTACAGATGCACTAATGGAATTATATGAGAACCTACACATCCACCTTTGACTTTTGGCCCATCCATCTACATGGTGAGAGCACATAATACACAGTTTGTATGTTTCCTGTATGGTATGTAATTGCTTCTGTGCACTGCCAAGCCCAAGCGTGTCTGGGCCTGGTTCATGAGTGTAAGACCCAAGTGCAAGCCCAGCCTGCCCACCTTATATGAGCTTGATAGTAGGCCCAGGCTGGCCAACGGGCTTTTGGTCCTTGATTATTTTGGCCAAGGTTGGGCTTAGATACTGTGCCTAAGAGCCCACGTCCTTGAAATATTCTTCCAAACAGAAAAGTTAAAATTCTCTACATTTGTGATTTTTCGTACATGGTCCATTTGATGCATCACCCATCCAAGGTTGCAGTATCTTACGGTTCTACCAGCTATGAGGTAACATCTTCCATCCAGCTACTTCCTAAGATGACCGGCGGGGTGTGGTTCTTAGGGTAAAGAACCATCCGCTGCCGACAAGGGTCCAAATCTAATATATGTGTCCCAAGTTCGTCCGTCCGTCAGTGTGGTGGCAAGGGATAGGGATTTAGGCCTCATTCAAATGAGGCCTACTAATGATCCAAACTGTTTATTTATACAAGATACACAGTCAAAGGTTGGTGCCTCGATTCAAACGGGCCTACTAAGGATGGATGAGGCACTACATCTCCAAATTGGATTGCGTACTCAGCAACTCAGCACGCTTTTACCCCACTGAGTAAATTCTGCTGGGCCTAGCGTGAATGTATGTACTTCATCCACACTGTTCATTCTCTTTTCAGCTCATTATAGGGCGTTGGGCCCAAAATTGAAGCATATCCAAGGCTCAAGTGGACCACACCACCGAAAACAGGTGTAATAATATTTCCACAGTTAAAACTTTTATAAGGCCCGCAGTGATGTTTACTTGTCATCTAACCTGTTCATGAGATCACACAGATATCAGTTTAATCCGAAACTACGTGGCCCAACTGTAGACGTTCAATTCATACTATTTCTTGTGATGTGGTTCACTTGAGCATTGGATATATTTAATTTTTGGGCTCAATCCCTGAAATAATCCGTTAAAATGGCTGGACGGAGTCGATAAAATAAGTAAAATAAGTAATATATTTTAGAAATAAATTTGTAAATTTGCACGTTCATTGAGAAAGGATATATACTTTGTACAGCTGGACTTACCTCATCAACGAATGTAGGATGGATGACTAGTTGAGTCGTTCGCTGACCCATCCCTCTCCTTCTTTCCATTGTCCACACTTGATGATGGGGATGTGCCCCACCTTTCTACGGTTCTCCTCGGTTCCATCTTTTAGTTTCAACTTATCTATCAATTCTGTTGGCATGTCCCATAAGATGAGCTCTTGGAGTACGGTGAGGTATTCAATCCCTTCTGGAAGGGTCTTCAACTCTCTACAAGTGTGCAGTGTTAGATTTCGGATGCTTGGCAATGCTCCCTTCTCTATTACTATTTGATTTAGTTGTTTCATATCTTCTAAATAAAGTTTCCTGAGCTTGGTAAACTGTCCATTGCGGAAACACAACTGCTGCCCTTCATAGGCATTCCAAAGTTGAAGGTACGCTAGATTAGGCAATGCTTGGAGTGATGAAAGCGGATCTTCTTCTCTCAACTTTGACCAATTCAATGACAACTGCGCGAGGTTCACAAGGGAGCTTAGCCATCCAGGCACCTTCTCCAAACGCCCGCTCAGTATAAGCTTCTGAAGAAGCGGTGGAGGGTTAGGAGAGAGTGCTTCCAATTGAAGCGTTTCTTCCTCTGTACTTGCAGTCACAGTCAACTTCAGAAGGTGTTTCATCTTTCCTACTGAGGTGCACAACTCAGCTCCGTCGATTGCTCTGACCTTGGAAATGCTAAGATTTCTCAGTTGGGTTAAGTTCCCAACTTTTCTAATAATCTCCCCTTCTTTGGCATCAATATCATCTAGACTTTGTAAACTTGTTAAATTACATATTCTTATAGGAACTTGGATGCTACTGAAGTAATCAAAACTAGTTTGAGACTCGTCAGTAGTTCGATAAATAAACAGGTGTCGTAGTTTCCATAGCTTCACAATCCCACTGGGTAGCCTCTCTAGCTCCGTATTCCTGACGTCCAGTGTTTGAAGGTTCTGTAGCTTCCACAAAGATTCGGGAATCTCTCTAACTTTAGTTTTCCTTAAGTTTAGATACCGTAAATTGAACATGTTAGTCACTTCATCTGGTATGCTTTCGATAGGAACTCCTTCTAGACTTAGGATCCTCAGCAATCTACAGCTTGATGCTATCGTATTTAAAGAAGATGAAAGAGACATGTTTCCATCAAACACCATAAGGGAACGAAGATGTGTTATACCCACGCCCGAATGATTAATTTCGTCACCACTGTAGATTGACATGCGGCGGACTTTGCCATTTTGCCTTGCTTGCAGCTGATTGTATGTCATGCAGAACTTTTCTTCTTCACTTATGGATAATGCTACTTCACGGACAATATCGTGCATTCGACATGTTTTCAACCTTCCAAACTCATTCGTCTCAACAACCTGAAGTATGTTTCGATGGATGAGTTCCTTCAGATATTCTTCTGCCACCTCCTCCATTGTAATTTTACCTGTCTCCTCCACAAAACCCTCTGCCACCCATAACCTAATCAGCTGCTTGCGGTGAATTAAGTAATCCTCAGGAAACATGCAACAATACAGGAAACAATGTTTAAGGTGATACCGCAGATCATAGAAACTAAGCAACAGGATGCGCTTTACTGGTTCCAGCATTTGATTGTTTGTCAACTGCCAGCTCATGTGTTTGTAGATTTGATTCCATTCCAATGCAGTCTTGTCTCTCAATGACAGGAGGCCGCCCATGGCAACAATTGCGAGTGGCAAGCCTTCACATTTTTCTACTATAGATCGAGCCAATGGCTCAAGCTCTAAAGGACAGGGTTCACTCTGAAATGCTTCCTTACAGAAGAGCACCCAGGCCTCTTCTTGATCTAGAAGCTGAAGCTTGCAGACACGACTTCCCTTTCCTGCTGCAGAAGCCACATGAGAGTCTCTCGTCGTAACTACTAACCTACTTCCACATCCACAATCTGAAAATATGACATTTAATTTATTCCAATCATTCATAGTCCAGACATCATCCAAGATAACGAGGTACTTTTTTGAGTCGAGAAGTCCTCTAACCATCCGCCTCAACTCGCCAGCATCTTTGGTGGCTAAGTCATTTGGAACAACATCTTTCTTAGCCTCAAGTAATTGTTTTATGATGCTTCGTAGTAGCTCATCAATTCTAAGAGACTGTGAGACAGAAACACAAGCGCAGCAGTCGAAGTGCTTCTTTACTTGTTGATTGTTATAGGCTTTAGCCACAAGAGTGGTTTTGCCCACCCCACCCATCCCAGTCACTGAAATCACCATGCGCCGTTTTTCTTCCTCCACTAGCCATCCCACTATCAAATCTATTTCATTCGTCATCCCCACAATGTCACTGTCCGCTTTGAAAACAGAAGTTTCTACATCACGTCGCCACAGGTCGCTAACATCAGAGGATCTGGTGACTTCTTCTATTTGGCTGGGTCTTCGCTGAAAAATATTCTGAACATTAACCTTGGTTTCTTGAAGTCGCCTGGCGAACTGATGCCTGTCGCTGATATTCTTGGGGATATAGAGAGTGTCAACGAGAAAACCCTTGAATCCACCTTGTCGTGGCCTGTACATGCGATGCAAGAACTCGTCGATGATATCCTCCACATCATGCGCAGCGTCTCTTACTTCTCCCACCCATGTTTTCGTTTCTTCATTGCTATCCTTTCTTCTATCAGCATCCCTCAACAAGGCTCGCATTCTATTAAGTTCCGTCTCGATTTCTTTAACTTCCTTGCGTACTCCTTTTAGTAGAGATGCTTCTTCTTTTAGAAGGGCACTTAAGTTTTCTAACAAGAATTTAACAACACTCTCTGCCATCGCAATTTCTGTAAAACAGAAAACGAAGACAATCGATGTCAGAAAGCAATATTACGTTATTCTTTGGGCTATATATTACTGAGTGCTTGCATATATGTCATCATACGGGTATGTCTGTATTCGTAGAGAGATGGGTCTCCCGTGGAAGAAAACCGAGAAAAACACGATTTCCCCCACCGTGATATGTACGTGAAATTTACTCGGACGATTAGATACATTGGATCATGTTGGTCCAGGGCCAAAAAAACAAGGGGAGTCTGTAATTTAGGTGGGCTACACCAAGGGAACCAGTTGGGAGCGAATGATAATACCTGGGCCCACCTAAATTTCGTTATAGACTGGGATTTGGGCCCTGGGCATCACATTGGGTGATACACGTAATGGATGGACTAGATTTCACATACACAAAATGGTGGACCCTATAAAAATCAAGGGTGGGTGTCCCCCCGGCAAACATGTTGCACTTGTGTGGCTCTCCTGAATAACGGATCTGCCTAAATATTTGGCTCTGAACCTAAGTGATGAACTAGATAGTCCGAATGGATTTCGCATACACATGACTCTGGAGCCTGCCCTAGCCGGACTTGGCGGGGATGCTCTCTCTACACACGGACGTGTGTGTGCAAAAGGTTGTTGTGGGTCCCTGATTGATGGACGCAATGATGTCGATCACTGTCTTTCTCAAGGATAACTACTCCGAATCCACAGAGCTTATCTAGATTCCTCACCGAGAGTCCTTGAATCCAAGGGAGAAAATAGAAAATATAAAATAGAAATAAATTCTAATAAATTCAAAAAAAATAAATTTGGATTGATGATAAAAATGAATTTACAACCATTTAAACAGTGATATCAAATCTAGGATGAAGTTTCATCGTCAAACTCTCTAAAAATGTGACTTACTATAAATAGTAAACTTATTATTTATAAATGGTCATGATTTATACTAGACTTTATGGTTTTCAGCCAAAAATAGTAAGCATCCAATTTGGCATAACCACATTATTCTCAATGTTTTTAAGCTCTTTTCATGTTTGGTAAGACTCCTAGAACTCAACGGATCAAAAGTACTCACTATAAATAGTAAAAAATAGAAATAAAATGGGATTTCGACCATCCATGTGATGTACTCTCCCAAATCCAACATGGGCAGCCCAGCTTAGAGGGGTTGGTTGGCTAAAGTAGCTTCTCTTATCCCAAAATCATATACGGTATGTCGAATAACTCATTCTAGTTTGCGAGATACACCTGCTTTAGAGTTCTGACGATCCTGATCACTTTTGCCGTTTCCAGTCCATCTTGGCCATGAAAGTGTCCACAACCCACTTTACATCGGGCCCATGTGATCTGTTGATGACATCTACTACAACTATCATGTATTTGCTATCTCATTTGGCCCCAAAAATTAGGCCAATCCATGTGGGCCAACGTGTAGGAAGAGTTGAAATGGACGCCTAGCCTTGTTGAGAGAGAGCTATGAATTGGACACCTATCACTGGCCCATCCAAGTCTCAACATAGCTTGATTTTTCAAGACTACCAGCGCCTGGGGAAGGTTAAGGTATTTCATATTGATGGATTGGATGGCATATACGCAGCATGGTTAGCCTTCTATGAGAATCCGGGGTAGGTGTCTACTCTCGAGTATTCCTATTGCTGTGGCCACTTGAGTCATGGATTTGCCTAATTTTTAAGTACAACATAAACAATGGACGACATGCATGAGGTACATGTCAACACATCACGGTGGGGCCAACAAATAACAGATTGAACCACAAGTAGTTGCGTGGGCAGATAATAATGTGTTCAGGACATCCATTCTGACTATTGGGAAATCATGTTTGACAATGAACTAAAAAATAAGTCAATCCATGATTTAGGTGGGCCGCAGCATAAGGAACACTTGAGAGGGCACGACCTCCCCCTCCCAACTGCTCCTGCTCATGTGGCCCACCTAAGTGATAGATTGGCCTCATTTTTGGGCACATGGCTGATCATGGTAAGTGGGGCCCACATGATGCTCTGACCATTTATTTGGCAATGTTTCCAAAAAATGAGCTAACCCATGACTCAGGCGAGCAACACGAACAAGATTACTATAAAAAAATTCCTTATGACAACCTGTGTGGGTTGTACTGTGATATTTGTGTGACATCCAATCCGCACATCATTTGAGACAGATCAGTTTAGGTGTGATTCGAAAACTTAAGATCATCTAAGACTCAGGTGGTCCACATTACAGGGAAAACTATGGACGGGGATGGTAGCAAGTGAAGCCTTTTCCTGGGCACACCAAAGTTAAATTGGGATCAGGGGCATTGGACCTAGTGACATGTTTCAATTATCCAAACTGCTCAACTAATGAGGCCTACCGTGGATGGGAACACTGACACCCAAAGAAAAGCCCCTCATATTGGAGGATTGCACCATGAGACCTGTGCGTGGATGGCTCGGATATTAACCATGAGTAATCAGCGTGGCACGTCTAAACGGACTTCACTGTATGTGTTTGCAAAATCAACGAATCTGATTAAAATACTTCCATCTAGAATTCAATTTTAAGTGGGATTCAAATTTATGGAAGCTTTCCTTGAAACAAAATCACCAAATTCTGTGCGTTTGAATTTCCATGATCATGAAAACACTGATGCCATCCACGCTCGTACATAGATTCTGTGCCGACAAATATTTGCGTGTGCATGATTGAGGCCCTCACTATGTGCAGATTCAAAGATAGTTGAATGAGTTATGCATTTTAAAAATGGGCCGCATTAATCAGGTTGGTTCGCTCCTCAAATGGACCATAAATGCATGAAACCATATAGATGAGGGCCAGGAACCAGCCAGGTTTGAGGGAAGCCCGTTTTCTGTTCTTGGCGTGTTTATCAAGTTTAAATGGTGGCTGGAGGCCATTTCCCTTCAATTTAAGAGAGCCCCTCGGCAGCCGTCCTCAGCCTCTCTCGATCCCTCAGCTATGTGTCACGCCCCCCAGACCCGCCTGTCTCCAGCCTTTGATATCGTCAAATGGATCAGGCCATCTGGGGGCTGTTTGAAATTAAATGTGGACAGCTCTGCTCTAGCCAATCCAGGGCCAGCAGGTGGAGGAGGTATTTGTAGAAATAGTAAAGGCGATATGATTTTTCCTTTCTTCGGTGGGTATGGGACTGCGTCCAACGACATGGCTGAAATTTGGGCTGTTTTTGATGGTATGGAGATGTGAGTGTCTACTGGTCTACATAAAGTGCTTATAGAATCTGATTCCAAATGGGTGGTGGATTGCATATCCGGGAAGTCAACCTGTCCCTGGAAATGAAAATATTAGCTAACTAGAATCAGAAATCTCAGTGCTTGGGGAACCTTTCGTTTCTCCCACATCCCAAGAGAAATAAATGGGCTTGCCGACGGGCTAGCTAAAGAGGGAAGTAGGCTACAATCTATTAGAACCTTCCGGGAGGTTTCCTCCCTCCCCCGGCTAATCAAGGGTCGTTTTCTTTTGGATAAAGCAGGTTTAGGCGCTGGTAGAGAACTAAAGAGTCACCCAAATGTATAGGATATGATAGGCAGGGCTGTTGTGTAGCTTTGGGCCCTACCCGAATAGCCTAAGTTGTAAAAAGTTTTGTTTTGCCATATCAATGAAGCTAAACGGCGACATGGGAGTATCTTCAGATGCACTGATTGCGAGGGACAGAGATTTTGAACGAGGTACAAGGTCTTCAAGACCTAGATCCAAATCCAAGGGTAAGGGCAAAGGAAAATTAAAGTATTGGAATTGTGGGTTGTCTGGACATATGAAGAAAGATTGTAGAAATCCTAAAACAAAGAAAAAAAATTCAGCAGCTTCTTACAGCTTTTAAAAATTCTGATTTAGATATATGCGAACATTGTAAATATGGTAAACAATTTAGATTGTCTTTTAAATCTGAAAAACATGTTTGTAAGGGAGTGCTTGATTATGTGCACTCTAACGTATGGGGGCCATCGTCAGAAGTTTCCATTAGGGGGTCCTCATGGTTTGTTTCATTCATTGACGACTACTCCAGAAAAGTTTGGATTTACTTTATGAAATATAAATCCGAAGTTTTTACCATATTCAAACAAAGGTGGAAAAACAGTCATGGCAGAAAATAAAGGTTTTAAGGACTGACAAAGGTGAAGAATTTACTTCCACTAAGTTTAATGAGTATTGCAAGGATGAAGTGGACTGGAAAGACACTAAAAATATGGATTTAACTCGCTCGCATCACCAAGGCAGTGGATGAGACTTCCTGGGACCAAGATCAAGGATTTACATGCCAGAGATCCAAGGAAATTAAGAAACTGAAGCTCAAGCGGCCTAAAAGTCAGCCAGAATATAAGATCACTGGGTTTCCACCATCTGTTCGGCTCGAAAATTTATACATGACTCGAGGACCAAAAACTAACCGTACACGTCAAATTTCAGCCATTGATCCCTCTGGAAGCAGCCCAACGGACAGATCAGCCCATAATTAGTAATTTGGGGCCCGCCGAATATCTGGATATGCTTCAATCTCATTGTTAGCACTTTAACAAGGCTGGGGAAAAGGATGAACGGAGCAGATTTGACATGAACTTCACAGTGGATGCCACATGAGGTTGTGCGTGTAGACAGTGCACGCACAAGCGAGCTGCACCGGACCAACCAAGATCGGTCAGCGGGCGCTGACCGATCCAATCTCAAGTAAACAGCGTTCGCGCGGTGCGGACGCTGATTCAGGTTGTGAGCCCCACCCATTGTCCATGAGGACGATCCAAGCCGTTCATTCGTTCCAAGGGTTAGCCAAAACCAACTCCTAGGTTTCCTTTCTCCTTCATGTAAGCATACGGGTGAAGATCTTAACCGCACGCAAGATGAACGGTAGCACAGAAGATCGTATGGGCCACACCGATTCTAGTTCAAAAATAGTCCTTTTCGAATGGTTTTTCGAGAGCATTCTAATGAATGGATTGGATTGTCCTGAACACCTTGATCATAGGCCCACCGATCATCAAAACAGAGGTCTGAAAGCTCTGTTTCGCAACAGAGCTTGCGGAAGATCTTGTGGGCCACCCTCTAAATTGATCAGTCCGATCCAGACCGCCCATTCGTTCCAGAAGGTCGAACCGACCGTACAAAAGGAGTTTCTCCAAACCCATGCACACACACTCAGAAGAGTCTTGATCAAACGCAGTTCGGACGGTAGAACGATATTCTTGATGGGCCACACTAAATGCGACCCGAACAACATCAATACCGACCGGTTTTGCGAGACCAATCCAATGGTCTGAATGGATTTTTGGCCTGACGATTGATCCTAGGCCACATAAAGCATCAGCGCAAGCAACTTGCGACGACTGCGTAAACATAGTCCAAGACCCGGTTGATCCGGGCCATTCAGGGATCATTGACAGGATCGGTCCGACGATTCTGACTGTCCAAATCCAACCCAGGGGACCACCGATCAAGTTCAAGGAGCCTGGATGGCTTGGATCTAGCATATGAGGCATTCATGGGCCAAACGCAACGCTCTTAAGATTGCTGCGTAGAAGAAACAGGCACGCACATGCAAGCTTGCGCACCGACTCCAGCGCTCTCCGCAGGTGCGTAGTTGCTCCATCCGTCTTCCAGGCTCTATAGAAGGGAGAGAGCAAGAGAGAGAGTGGAGGCGGCCGCGGGAGGAAGATCGTTCTCGGCTTGGACGATTGCAAGGAAGAGAGAGAGAAGATAGTTTGTTTTTTTTTTCCTTTTCTGATTATTTTATTTTGTTTGATTTATTTTTTTTAAGAGAATCAGCCATCCATGTCTGGCTGAACCTCTTAGCTAGGGCTAAGGGGTGAAGCTTGTAGCGTGATGGGAAGAATTTTATGCCTTTAATTCTCGTTTAAATTGAATGGATTTGGTATTAGGTTGATTGTAAGGGAATGTTTTCTGTTTTTTTAATGGTCTGTTGTGACTAAAATTACAATAGGTCTGCAATGGCTTTGAGCATGTTTTTTCATTATTTTTTTATGTTTATGACGTCAGGAAGTCCTGTTGTTCACCATAGTCTCATGGGCATGGTCGGATGACGGTACCCTTCCTAACCTTCAGGCATTGTTGATTGGTTGGTAATTAGTTTAATTCTATTGTTTGTCTTGTCTCCTGGGCATGGTTTGGTGATGGAATCCATTCTAATTCATATACCTTTCATCTCGTGAAAACTAGATCAAATAAGTTCAGTTTCATTTCCATGATTCTTGATACAGGCATAAGATCTCCCTGATCTCTACAAGTGGATCCTCTGAATCCCTAGTTTCCTTCCTCTGAATTCCTTAAGTTTTAAATTAATCTCTCACCATTATTCATCACTTTATATTGGATTTTGATTTCATCTTAGGCTAGTCCTATTTCTAGTTAGTTTCAGATAACGTACAGGTATTAGTCCCTAGGGATTCGACCTCGGTCTTACCGAGTTTATTACTACATCACAACCATATACTTGGGGAGTGAACAAGCCCCTCGATCCTGCTGGCAAATCCTAACATAAAGGATCTAGATTGCTGTAAATTGCTGTAACTGACCCCTAAATTGGGGATCTAGATTGATGTAACTGACCCCTAAATTGGGGAACTAGATTGCTATAGAATATCTATATTATAGACAGGAAAGCTCTCAGTTGAGAGCAGAAAAATTCACTATTCTGTTTTGTGTGTTGTGGTTTTGTCATGGTATCAGAGCCCGATCTCTTACAATCGTCTTCGAACAATCTTTATTCAATTTGTGATTTCGTTGGGCATAAAGAGGTCGTCTTCTTGGGTATTTTCATAGTATCCAATTCTTGGCTTTTTTTAAGTTGGATCTTGGCAAGGGGTGTAGGTTCTTCACCGCTAGTTTTGTGGCATTCTTGGGTAGCATCAGATTCACTTGATTTGATTCTCTTTCTTCTTGATATTGTTTACAACTCGTCTATGGAGAAATCTGAGTTCGTGTGCATCAGATTTTTGGGTAAGAATTATTTTGCTTGGGCATTTCAATTCCAAATCTATATTAAGGAGAAGGAATTATGGGGGTATATTGATGGATCTGACGCCAAGCTCACTGATCCAACAACGGTCGCTCAATGGGAGGCAAAGGATGCTCGTATTATGAGTTGGATATTAAGCTCCATGGATCCCGCCATTGTTCTCAATCTACGACCATATAAGACAGCTAAAGCTATATGGGATTATTTGAAGAAGGTGTATAATCAAGATAGTTCGGCTCGAAGATTTCAATTGGAGTATGAAATCACCAACTATAATCAAGGAAATATGTCTATTCAGGAGCATTATTCAGGTTTTATCAATTTATAGACTGAATATACAGACATCGTGTATGTGTCAGTCCCCAATAATGCTCTAGAAGCTATTCAAACAGTTCATCAAACTACTCAACCAGACCAATTTTTGATGAAACTACGACATGAATTTGAAAATGTCCGCTCCAACATCATGATCAGGACTCCCTTGCCATCCTTGGATATTCGTTTGCATGAACTCCTTAGGGAGGAGTAGCATTGCTTGACTCAAGCAACTTTAGAACAACAGGAAAGTTCCCCCAATGTTCTCAATGTTGCATACGCTGCACAAGGAAAACAACGGGTTCGGAATATGATCAATGTCCAATGTTACAGTTGTAAGGAGTTTGGCCATATTGCTAATCAGTGTCAAAAGAAATTTTACAATTATTGTAAAGGAAATGGCCACATCATTTTGAATGTCAGAATCGCAATCCATGAGCTTTTCATACCCTGTGGATAATATAGCCCCTGACTCCATGGCTTCAGCCTCCATGCCTTCACAATTAGTAGCACCTTCTCTCACACCTGAAACAGTCCATCTTATCTGCATTCTCTTCACTTGGTCTCACAGGTAAACATCAATCTCTCTTTAACTTGTGGTTTCTTGACTCTGGTGCTTCGAATCACATGACCTTTTCCTCTGACAATCTTGTCAATGTAAAAAAGTATGATGGAAATTTGCAAATCCATACCGCCAATGGGGACTGTCTTCCCATCACCGCCGTCGGTGATATCTCTTCTTCTCCATCCTTACAAAATGTTTTTTATTCACCTGGATTATTTGCTAATCTTATTTGTTGGGCAATTAGTTGATACTGATTATCATGTCTCTTTCTCTCGTTCTGGTTGCATTGTGCAGGATCAAGTGTCAGGGAAGACAATCGCGAAGGGGCCTAAATGTGGACGACTCTTCCCTCTTCGCTTCCATACACAACCTAGGGATTCAAGTGTGCTCTCTCTATTTTGTACCTCTGTCAAGAGTCAATGTCAATTGTGGCATAATCGGTTAAGCCATCCAAATTCTAGGACCCTTCTCTCTGTATTAAATTCTGGTTTGATGGATAATAAAATCCCATTTTCTCTTAAATATGTTGATTTTGAGTGCTCTAGTTGCAAATTGGGAAAGAGCAAAAGTCTTTCATTTCCAACTCATGATCCTCCTTCAACTCATTGCTTTAATTTGATTCACAGTGATGTATGGGGGAGTACACCAGTGATCTCTCATGCTAATTTCAAGTATTTCGTCACCTTCATTGACGACTATAGTCTCTTTACATGGATATATTTTCTAAGGAGGAAATCTGAAGTTGTTCATGCCTTTCAAAAATACTTAGCTTTAATTGAAAACCAATTTTCTACCAACATCAAAATCCTCCGTTCTGATTCAGGGGGAAATACATGTCCAACAAATTTCAGGATTTTCTCCAACAGAAGGGGATTATTTCTCAACGGACTTGTCCGTACACTCCTCAAAAAAATGGAGTTGCTGAGAGGAAAAATCGTCACCTCCTTGATGTGGTTCGTTCGTTGCTTCTTGAGTCATCCATTCCACTTCAATTCTGGGTTGAGGTTGCTCTCTCTACCACTGTGCACTTGATTAACCGCCTTCCTTCCTCTAATCTTCATCATCACTCCCCGTTTTTTCTTCTTCATCAAAAGCCACCTAAGTATAACCATTTCAGTCCTTTTGGTTTTATTTGCTTTGTTCATCTCCCTCCCATTGAACGCACCAAACTCTCTGCTCAATCTGTACGTTGTTTCTTTCTTGGCTATGCTCCAAATCAAAAGGGTTATCTATGTTATGATCCTGTCACTCATAGGATTCGGACTTCTCGGAATTTTATTTTTCTTGAACAAAAATATTTTTTTGCCTCTCATATGGAGTTTTCCAACTCTATACCTATATGCTCTTTACTTGACTTTGAGGATGTGTCTACTCCTTCCCCCACTATCACACGGTTTAGACCTGGTTTTATGTATGAAAGGTGAGAAAGGCATGACAATTCTACTAATGGAACCCCTCATGAGTCACCTCTGACATCTGCATCCGACACAGTGGCTACTCCTCTTCGACAGTTCGCTCGCCTCTCTCATCCTCCTTATCACTATGGTTACTCCCCTGATCGGTATATCTTTCCTCATACATCTTTTGTTGCTACCTTGCCCTCGATTTCTATACCTAATTCGTACTCCCAGGCTATGAAACATGAGTGTTGGAAAGAAGCCATGCAGTAGGAACTCGATGCTTTACAGAACAATAATACTTGGGACATTGTATCATGTCCACCCTCTATCAAGCCCATTAGTTGTAAATGGGTATACTCTATCAAGCTCAAATCTGATGGATCCTTGGACAGATATAAGGCTCGCCTTGTGGCTCTTGGCAATCATCAAGAATATGGCATTGACTACGAGGAAACCTTTGCCCCGGTGGCCAAAATGACCACTGTTCGTATAATTCTCGCTATTGCCACTTCTCAGGATTGGACTTTCTACCAGATGGATGTCAAAAATGTTTTTCTTCATGGGGATCTTAAAGAAGAAATCTATATGCGCCCTCCCTCGGGTATTTCTGGTTCTGGTGGTAACGCTGTGTGTTGCTTGAAACGTTCATTGTATGGGCTGAAACAAGCCCCTTGTGCTTGGTTTAAGAAGTTCCGACAAATACTTCTTCAACTCTCCTTTATGTAAAGCTAGTATGATCATTCTCTATTCCCACACAAGACATTTTTGGGTATCATCCTTTTACTTGTCTACATGGACGATATTATTATCACCGGCAGTGATAATGTATTGATTCAACAACTTCAAGCTTCCCTTCATTCCTCCTTTCACATGAAAGATCTTGGCTCCCTCACCTATTTCTTAGGGCCTGAAGTTCATAAAGGTGTCAAAGGTCTCTTCCTAAATCAGCAAAAGTAATCAGAGATATTACTATCTTGGTTGCCTTACAAGACTCTGTTCCGGTTGATACTCCTATGGAAGTTAATGTGAAATTTCGCCAAGATGATGGTGATCTTCTTCCCGACCCTACATTATATATATCAACGACTAGTTGGGAGCCTCATCTACTTAATGATTACTCGGCCAGATATCTCATACATTGTTCATCTTGTGAGTCAATTCATGACTTCACCGCGTCATTTACATATGGTTGTAGTTCGATGCATCATCTGCTATCTTCTTGGTTCTCCTACTCATGGGCTATTCTTTCCTTCGGGTTCTCCTCTTCAACTTGTCGCTTATAGTGATACTGATTGGGCCGGCTGCCCCGATACACGTTGTTCCACCACTGGATGGTGTATATATTTGGGTAATGCATTGATTTTCTGGAAGTGTAAGAAACAAGATCGAGTTTCCAACTCATCCACTGAGGCTGAATATCGTGCTATGTCCTCGTCTTGTTCCGAAATTACTTGGCTACATGGCTTGCTCTCTGAACTGGGATTTACACAAACTGTCCCTACTCCCCTGCATGCTGATAACACGAGTGCTATTCAGATTGTGGCAAATCCAATTTTCCATGAGCATACCAAGCATATAGAGGTTGATTGTCACTCAATCCGTGAAGCTTTTGAAAACAAAATCATTACCCTTCCTCACATTTCTACAAATCTTTAAATTGCGGATATTCTCACCAAACCTCTCCCTCGCGCTCGGCATCAGTTCTTCGTAAACAAATTGATGCTCCTTGATTCTCCAGCATCAATTTGAGGGGGGGTGTCAACGATATGACCCCTAACATAAATGATCTAGATTGTTGTAAATTGTTGTTGCTGTAAATTGTTGTAACTGACCAATTGCTGTAAATTGCTGTAACTGGCCCCTAAATTGGGGATCTAGATTGATGTAACTGACTCCTAAATTGGGGATCTAGATTGATGTAACTTACCCCTAAATTGGGGAACTAGATTGCCATAGAATATTTATATTATGGATAGGAAAGCTCTCAGTTGAGAGTAGAAAAATTCACCACAAACATTCTTCTTGTGTTTATAGTATTCTGTTTTGTGTGTTGGGGTTTTGTCAAAATCAGCTTGGAGTATTGGTAGAAGCAGTGGCCAGAAGAAAGCCTGGGCCAGTTGGGTGTCGTATCCTAAGGTTCCCCCTAAATCTCTTCATTCATGTGGAGACTTCTTTGGGGGGCCATCCCTATTGACGTGCGTGTCCAAGCCAAAGGGATTCAATTGGCTTCGAAATGCGAGTGTTGTGATTTTGCCCGCAACCCAGGCCCTCTCCCTGAAATGCTAGAGCATCTCTTCTTAGATGGGGAGCTAGCTGTTTATGTTTGGAAGCACATTGCAGTCTCCTTTCATGCTCCACTGTTCCATCATTCTTCGATTCAGGACCGTCTCAATTGGTGGTGGCAGAGGCCCCTTCTTCATCCCGGCCAGTTAGCCTCCTTGTGCCTGGCCTCGATATTCTTCATCTGGGAGATCTGGCGGGCCAGGAACAGTGCCAGATTTGATGGCAATCACATTTCCCCCCTCTCGATCATCCACAGGGCCAATTGGTGGTTGAGAAATATATTCCACGGCCACCATGCGTGCGCTCTGTGGTCTAATGTTCCTGATCCTATTCATCATCGTGCCCCGCTCTGCTCTCCTCCAGCGATCTCTGGTGAGATGGAAAAAGCCAAGCATTGGCTGGTATAAACTTAATGTTGATGGGTCCGCTCTGTCCAACCCAGGCCCAGCAGGGGGCAGCGGCATCTGTAGGGACAATCTTGGGAACCTGATTTTCGCTTTCTGCTCTGGCTTCAGCAACGTCTCCAACAACATGGCTGAAATGCGAGCTCTGCACGATGGCATGGCCTTTTGTGTTTCCCTTGGGCTGAACAGGGTTCTGATTGAATCAAATTCAGCTTGGCCAGTGGGCTGCCTGAATGGGTTTTCCTCCCCTGCCTGGTGCTGGAGATACTGGTTCCTTAGGATTCGTAGGCTGGCTGATAAGGGCTGTTTTCGGATCTCCCCGATCCCGAGGGAGGCAAACGGCCCGGTTGACGGGCTTGCTAAGGAAGGCAGTACCAGGCAAGCGTCCTGTTTCTTCAGGGACTCCTCCAACCTCCCTTGTCAGGGAAAGGGAGGAATAGTTTTGGACATGGCAGGCCTCGGATCCATTAGAATTTGTTAATAGGTTCTTTGTAAAGGATATGATAGGTGGGGCCTCCTCTTTTTTGGCCTTGGTCCCACTGAAAGGGCTGTATTCATGTATCCTGTTCTTCCTATGAGTAATATCAATGGTTCTCATTAAAAAATTTTAAAAAAATAAAAATAAAAAAGGGGACTCACCACAAAAAAAATAAAAATTGTGGGGATGAAAATGCAAGCGTCGAGAATTTCTTAAGGGTCACGTAAGTTTTTAATCAGGCTGATATTTGTGTTTTCTCTGCAGCCCAGTGGTAATCAACTTATGAAAGGGTACGATGGCATGAACATTATATTAGGTGGGTCTTTTCCATCCAGACTACCTCCTGTAGTGACCTGAACGGAGTGGAAGTAACACAAACATTACATTGGGCTCCACAGAGCTTATGGTAACGGACTCAGATTCTGAAATGATCGTTCGGTACTAGTTTGTGCTGGAAAAAGCTCTGAGGCGGTCATCATGACAAGTGTATTTTACCCACTACATTCACCCATCCATGATACATATTCAAATCCCAGGTGGACCACACCACATAAAACAGTAGGGATTGAACCGCGACCATTGAAAAGTTATTGGGAGGCACAAGTTTCGGGTCAACTGATATTTGCTTTTTTCCTCGATCCAGGTCTGTGTGACCTAATCAACAGGTTAGGTGGAAATTAAACACTACAGTGGGTCCTAGGAATTTTTAACTGTGGGCGTTCAATCACTAGTGTTTCGTGTGGTTTGGCCACCTGAGATGGCGCATTTCATTTTCATGCACTGTTGCCATTTTTAATTTAAAGGTACGAATGCATCTACTCCACACATGACATTCATGCATGTTAATCCAGGCCATCCCATTTGAAAGGCCTGTTGTAGACAGGGCATAGCCTGAAAATCTTAATGACTTGATGACCCTCAAACCTTTAAAAAAATAAAAATAATAAATAAATAAAAATTAAAATTAAAAAAGCCCAAGAATCACAGGCCCGCCAATTCATTGAAAAAAGAGAGATACAACCTAAAACGGATTCCGGTGGGTGAAAGACTGTTGTCTGCAATTTTGGTGTCTTTCACCCGCCGGAATCCGTTCTAGGTTGTATCTCTCTTTTTTCAATGAATTGGCGGGCCCGTGATTCTCGGGCTTTTTTTTTTTTTTTTTTTTTTTAAATAAAAATTTTAAAGCCATTTATTTACCAATAAATCTCAATTCAATGGGAAATATCAAATGGCTAAGATCTTCCAAACTGAGTGATGTTTTAGTCCATGTTCCTATGGGTGGGCGGCTTTGGTGATCAACTGAGGTGGGTAGATCTGTGACTGTGGGACCCACTCTGATGTATCTGCCCTGCATCCACTTTGACAGAGCATGATACCAAAAATGAAGCAGATCCAAATCTCAGATGGACCACACCACTGGAAATAGTGGTGACTGACAGTAACAAACTTCTTGTTGGCGACAAAAGTTTGAGATCAAGCTGATATTTGTGTGGTCCCTTCTTCTAAATTTTGTAACCTTATTAACTGGATGGATGGCAAATAAACATTCCAGTGGCTCCCAAGAAATTTTTTAATGGTGGGTAACCAATCACAACTTTTTTCCGGGCGGTGTGGTCAACCTAAGATTTGGATATGCGCTTCATATTTGGATTGATCCCTAAAAGTGAGCTTCAAAATGGATGGATGGTGTGGATGTAAGTCACACAAATCACATTGGGCCCCACAGTCAGGGATCCACCAAAGCCACGGTAGTTTGGCAGTTGGACGGAGGATTTGATGGGATAGATATGGGTATCAGTGGGACTCATAGTCAGGTATCCCCATTTACAGTGAACTTTTATGATGTAGAGTGGGTAGCACACACTTTCATGTTCAGGATAGATCAAAGAAGATTCGGAGGTGGAGGTGATCCAGACCATCAGAACCTTACGACAGGCGTATCTCACAAATTGAAATGAGTTATTTAGCATACCACATGTGATTTTGGGGTAGGAGAAGCTACTTTAGCCAAAATTTATGAGATTCGGTACTTTCGAGTTTGATTATAACTCATCATCCTTTGAGCTGCAGGAGTTATATCCAACATGAAAATTGCCTAAAAAAATTAGGAGAATATTGTGGTCAAGTCAAATCAGATACTATATGATTTTTAGGGAGTTTGAGTTGGAATTTGATTAAGAAAATTTTTGTAAGGTTTGGTATCACCATTTAAAGGGTTGTAAATATGTTTTTATTATCTATCAATAAAATTTTGAACTTTTAGAATTTATTTATATTCTTTTCTATTCTTTCCTCATGGATTCGAGGAATGACTGTGAGGAGTCCAAAGAGGCTCCGTGGACTAGTAGTTATCTTTGATGAAGATAGTGATCAACCTAATCACATTCATCCTGCATCATTTTCCCATGTAAATGAATATAGCCTAAGGAATGATTTCACACGTTCCTTATGGTGTGGCCTACTCAACGCTTCCTTTTCCATTTGATTGAGTTTTAGGATTAATGGTGAAAATGTGATGATGCAGCAGATGGAGACGCGGCAGATCTAATGTATCTCCGGCCTATATAGTTCCTACTCGAGTGATGCTAGCATGGTCATAAATAAAAACCATATGATAAATAGATAATAATGAAAAATGTTTACCTCGTTTTTGTCTATCTCTTCACGGTTCAGAAGAAGGGGAAGAAAATGCACCAAATAATAGCAGCTGCTGCAGCAATTCAGTGACAAGCATGTGAATAAGACTTTCTTAACTAAAAAGGCATATGTACTATTTTCACAGAATAATAGCAGATGCAATCGATGGAATCGGTAATTCAGTGACAAGCATATGAATAAAACTTTCTTAACTAAAAAGGTAGCTAGGCTATTTTCATAGAATAATGGCAGGTGCACTCCACGGAATGAGATAGGGAAGCGAATTGGCTGGTGTACCACACATCACCCATTGAGCGTGTGCAGACGGCAGCAAGCTATGTGGGTTCCATTATAAGGTATGTGTTATATCCCAAGTGCCATTCCATTTGGCTAGATTATCTTGACGCTCGAGGTTGAAAAAAAAAGACAGATCCAAAGATCAAATGAACCACACAAAAAGCAGTGGGAGATTGAACGTCTACTATTGAACCCTTCCTAGGGTCACACAAGTTTTGGATCTGATATTTGTTTTTCATCTTCATCTAGGTATATATGTACAACCTTATCGGCGGATTGGATGGGAAGTAAACATTATGCTGGGCCCTACAAATGTTTTAACAGAGAATCATTATCCCCACTCTACATATGGTGTGGTCCGATTTGGATATAAATCGTTTTTGCGTCATGCTCTTAAATGATAATACAAAATAAATGTACGGTGTGAATATAATGATCTCGCAAAACGGATGGACGGTGTAAATATAATAAATACATAATTTTTGGGCATGTAGCTCTGATCTCCTGCGAACCGTTCGTACAGCTCTCAGCTCGAGGAGGGCACAGCTCGTCTTTGCACCACACGTACCCACACCAGCCCGATCGGTAGTGTGTGGTACACCAGCCAATCCGCTTCCATGAGGTAGACCCTGACTTTATGGCACACGTGTACATGATCAGATCCATTAATTAGCTATCACATGATGACTGTATGTTTAGAACAAAATTTAAACCGGTGAAATGAAAAATATTAGGCACAATTATTTCTTTATATTTTGTTATTACTATTTACTACAGCCTGTGTTTCTTGTCCACTCAGAACGTGGAAGTTTCTCGGTTGGCACTTTAAAAAGAAAAAATTTAAAAAAAATTTACAGAATCTCACACCACATACACCGTCACCACATGGGCACTCTCAGTGTTGAAACAGGGTCCGTCTACCACTGAGCCATGGAGTCGGACCCTCCTTGTTTGGTACCTAAACAGTTCATGTGGGGCCACTGGTTGATTTATCCAAGCCATATATTTGATGGCCCAATCATGGATGAACCATGCTCAAAACCTCTCCCAGATTGGAAGATCGTAACCATCAAATCATTTTCCTTTCCTCCATTGAATTTGGACTGCTGGTGCATGTCTTCTTAATCATGTATTTATATGCCAACAATGGTAAATTTATAATTGAGCAAATGAAGAGTTTTTTTGGACATGGTTCATTCACGATGGGACCATTAGATAAATTAATGGATTGGATAAACCAACCACGGCCCCACATGTACGCCTTAGGTACTAAACAGGAAGCTCCCTGAAATCTCTCTTTTCTACGGTGCATTTCTCACGTACTATTATCCCGCTGATGTGCAGGCAAGTCTGATTCTTGGGTTTATGTGATTAATGGCCCAGATTTGAATCTCCCACGTATGCAATATTAGTAGACTACATGTAGACAAGTTAAACACAGCTATATTGCAATTCATGACAGACTACACTGATTCATGGCAGGGAATGGATAACCAAGGTTGGGGATCATGTGCAAGTCGTGGCATTCATTCAATGCCCTATTCAAAGTTAGGGATCAGGCCTATGTTATAGGCTCCCAGTGACGCTCAGCACTTGAAACGCCCAAATGCATGATCTAGGCTGTAAATTAGGTCCAACGTAGATTTTATAGGCCAACATGCGAATATCTTGATATTCTAACACGGGTGAATGGCGAGAACGAAATTCCAATTATTGGGAGGAAGATTTCATTAAAAAATATAAAAAACTAAAAATAAAATAAAAAACAAGTGCAAAGTAACATGGCACAGCTGCATGCGTTCTTTCTTTTTTGTTTCTTCCAATGGAAGACAGATGCTTTAATATTGAGAATATCCACATGCATGAGCTTTAAAGTCTATTTGATTCCATGCAAGCTACTCTTTGAACCCAATGTTTTCTTTGAGAAATGCTGCACTGCTCTCCTAGTTGCATGTGTTAAATTTGGAGAAGTTCAATCGATTGATCTCAACCATGTAGTCCAGAAAACATTTCCTAAACCACCATACAAAGTTCACACTGATACGATTGTCTGCACAATTCGATTAAACATGAGGCTGCATGTGGAGGTGTTAGCGAATAAATTTATTTGGTTTTCATGTGCCATTAGGGAAGTGTAATCTGAGTTCTTCACCTTGTTGTTTCCTTCTTATTCCAGTTGCCAGGTTAGTCCAGTTTTTACCTATAATACTTTTGCAAAGAAATATTTTTAACATAACTTTAGCATTTAATGCTCTCATGCATCATTAACTTCTTCCTTTGAAGTTCATTGCACCATCTATGGAATGGCTGCTACATGGCACGATATAAACAGTTTGATCTAGTTGCGTTGGGCCGAGTGAAAACATTAGTCTCCATGTGTAAGTAAGATTTTGCTCATTATTAAGTGCACAATGCTAACATATGGTGTTATCTCATTGATCCACGTAGTTGTGCTAAACACCAGTTCAAACAATGACAATCCAATCCATCCTTTTTCCAAGCCATAGATAAGATGGCAATCGTTGTCTAGCAAAAGTAATTCTTTATAATTATAAGTAATCCATGATGAGTGCTAACAAATGAATGGGTCAGATTGTTGAACGGAACTGTTTCGGGTAAATAGTTTCACCTCCATATTAAAGGCATTGATCAAATGGTTACCATTTGTCAGATTGGTGTGATGTTGGCATGGTAGCCCGTGAAATGCACGATTGACCTAATGATCAGGCTGGATTAATAAATTTGACCATCCAAGTATCCAAATGCAACCAGAAGCATTATAGCTTATGGTACTTTGAGTGGACTGGATCATTCCTTTGGGAGCTACCCCAGGCCTTTCAAGTTGGCATGATTCGGAATGATATCATGGTGATTAAGCAACGCAAGATTACATCAGCAAATACAACTAAGACTGCTGGGAAACCATCGCTTGAATCAACAAAACACTGACCTAAATGGTTCACAAATGAAAGAGGGAAGAAGAGGAAAGGGAAATCAAAGACATTTAAGGAGGAAGGAGGAAGAAACTATGAACGGCCCCAAATCACTAACGATGAACGGTCCCTACTCACAACACTACTAATTGAACAAATAAATAAATAAATAAATTTGGTTGCATGACTTTTGTGTAGACATGGAAGGTGTTGCTTCTCCTGACATGGATAGGAGTTCATATCAACGAGATCAAACCTGTCCATTAGGTCTGCTATCATGTGTTAGTACTCACTCTAAAAAGCTAGACAAATTCAACCCTCAGGTGGGCTATACCATGGAAATCAGTTGTGTTGTGTATGTGCCATCCAATTCAATAATGCCATGAACAATATCAACATATATGGATCCTCCCAGAAATCAGAGCTTTTCAATATTTATGTGGGCCAAGTCAAGTAAATTTAGAGGTTTTAGGAATGATTTTACACCATTCTCTTTGGTGGGCCGACCCAAATCTTTGATTTGACTGATTAATAGGATATACTGTGAAGATCATGTGATTTTTCAGCTGATTGATGGGATAGATCTTAGCACAGGTAACACTTAACAGTATGCCTAGGCAAGTAAGGCTAGCACGGTACATATGAAAAACCATACAATAAATTGATAATTACGAACAGTGTGTACCTTTGATTTTTCTTTATTTTTGTATGGCCAAGAAGAATAAGATAAAAGAAGAAGAAGAAGACGATGATGTTGCACCGCAAAATAGCAGCTGCTGAAGCAATTTAGTGCAAGCATATGAACAAGACTTTTCTTAATAGAGGCAAATGGACTATACTTTATAAGAGTGATGGCAGGTGTACACGATCAAATTAGATCGACCGTGGCTTTATGGTATGCATGTACAAGATCAGATCCATTCATCGGCTATGGCATGATTCCTGTACGTTTTGGACAAAAATTTAGGCCGGTGAGGTCAACACATTATAGGCATGCTTTTAATTTAGGCAGGAAAACAAGGTTTCATTTGTTTTGTACTTAATCGGTTCATGTGGGGCCAATGGTCGATTTATCCAAGCCATACATCTGATGGCCGGTCATAGATAAACCATGCTCAAAAACTCTCTCAAATTGAAAGATCCCAACCATTGAATATTTTTCCTTTTATCCATTGAAATTGGACTGCTGATGAATTTCTCTTAACCATCTACAACAATGGAAATGTTACAATTGATCAAATAAAGAGATTTTATTTTATTTTTTTATTTTTTTTATTTTTTTTATTTTATTTATTTATTTTTTTTGGGGGGGGGTGGTGTGTCCATGATGAGGCCATCTGATCAATGGATTTGATAAAACAACCACGGCCCCCATGTAACCCTTACCAAATGTGCAAGTTTCCTCGTCCTCTTTTTCCCCATTTTCACAATGTATTTTATACTTTTGTCCCACCTGATGAGCAGGGGAACGGATTAGCTGTTACCCTGGAAACAGATTAAAGGGTGTTACCCCAGCCGTCTGTGACCACCTTAATATATATATTTTTTGTATTATCGATGCCGTCCATCTGTTTTTGCATCTCACTTATGGTGCGATCCCAAAACTTTGGAAGATCCAAATCTCAGGTGGACCATCCACTAGAAAAAGTGATGGATGACCATTAAAACTTTTTACAGGCCACAAAAGTCTCTGTTCCAGCTGATATTAGTATTTTCCCTTCATCCAGGTCTTCTTGACATTATGAACAGGTTGGATGAGAAATAAAAATGCTGATATTAGTATTTTCCATTCATCTTGGTCTTCTTGGGCCTACCTAATTAATGGCCCAGATTTGAATCGCTCACGTGTGCAAAATTAGCAGTCAGCAAGTGTGACAAGAGATAGAGAGTTCCATGGAGCATTCATAAGAGAGCTACACCAGTAATTCATGGTAGTGAATGGATAGCCCTGGGTGTGATGCCCAACTCACGGGTACCATGGCCATGCTTGGGCTAGCATTCAATCAATTCTCCATTGGAATGTTTGGGATCAGGCGGATGTGTGCCATTTCTACAGGTGTAAATGCTTGAGTTTGGATAATGGAGATTAGGTGGCTGCAAATATTAAATAACATTTCTCCCATTGAAAACTAGGGAATCTCTTTATTAAATTTGTTAAGTGGTCAGCATTTTCATTACAGCTATATGCTTTTGTCCGCTTTCTACTAACCAAGGTTGAATTCTTTCAATCCGTGGGTTTTCTTTTGACAGAAATGATATTCCAAGTATCATAATGCACCGTAAGGTATACAACTCTTTGCTGCATTGGGACATTTAGACAGCCCAAACACTTGATCTAACCTGTGAGTTAAGTCGAACACAGATTTTACGGTCTACCATCCCAAACATTGTAATAATCTAACAATTGTACGAATCTGATCTTTAGCCTTTAATTTGGATAGTCCAGATCATTTATACAAAAATAGGTCCAATTGACATTTTGACCAATTCCATTATAGATTGGAGGGAGAAATAAAATAAAACTACCTGTTAGAATTTTTTTTTAACGGCAGGCATGGTAGCAATGAGTTTCAGCACAGGTTGTGGCTCTTTTGGACACCCCACCAGGATGCTTATGTGAAATCCACTCCGACCACTATACACATCCCCCCATTTTAGAATCAGGGCCTCAAAATCAAGCTCATTGGTGATTCAGGTGGTTTGTATGATTGGAAACAGCATACAGGCAACACTCACCCTTCAAATTATTTGCTTTGTGTGCACCACCTGGATGGGCTAGATTTTGGGGGCTTAAGCCTAATCTTTAGCGTGAAATCTAATGGTTGGACATGATATTCTATAAGCATCATTATGAGCCCTGTACCAATTAAGGGTGAAGTCTCTCTCAGCTGTTGAGTTTAATAATTGGATTAGGTTTCACATACACGACGCTAGCCGCCTATTAAGAATCAAGGGCGGACGTCCGGTAAAATTCTTCTTATTTTTAAGAGGTCGGATCTACTCCAAGTGCTTATAGGTTAAGGTAACTGCAATCTATAAGTCTTATATTGGTGCGTGTATATAATCCAATCCATTCATCAGGTAAGTCTAACAACGCTTTCCTTAGTAGCCAAAATTCATTCCAATCCAACTCTCCGTTGGGCCCACCCCACAGGTGACAACACCCGGTCCTTCTTTCCTAGTTGAATGGGCATTTCTGCCGTTTTGTTAAAAAGCAAGCGACTCTGGAAAATCAATTTTGTCAACACCTACAAGCCCAATGTAGTTCCGCCCAGAATATTTTTCGTGGGAACTTATTTCCAGCCAATTTTATGTATTTTTTTGTTTAATCCATATCATTTCAAGGCGTTTGCCAAAAAATAAGACATATCCAAAACTCAAGTGGACCACGGGGTCCACCTATTTGTTTTATCCACATTGTTCATTTATCTATTTTCTTTATTACAATAACGTGATGGAGCTGTGACATGTAGGCGTCATCCAACCTGTCCACCACCACTTATTAGGCCTAGACTATGATATGTAGCCTAATTCAGAACACGGGTGAGCCCTAAAATCTCTCCCAATCCGCTTCGGAAATAAAAAAAATTACGTAGATAAAAAAGTCACATGGGCGAAATGGTAGGGATTGAAGTTGCCTGGAATCTTTTTATTTTTTATTCTTTTATTTTTTTTTATTTAACACGCACACACACCCCACACACTCATGCTAGTGGAATTTCACCACCTATGGATACTCGAACCCTTGACCGGGTGTTGAAACTCCTTAGAGTCTACCACCCGAGCAACAGTAAGGATCCGTCTGTACTTATGAACATGTTGCCTGGAATCTAATATTTGTGTTTTCCGTTCATCCATGTCCGTGTGTACTTATGAACATGTTGAAAGATAAATCAATAACAACGTGGGCCCCAAAGGAGGTTTCAACAGTATACATCATTTCCACACTAATTCTGATCGATGATGTGGTCTAATTGAGCTTTAGCTGTGATTCAATTTTGGGATCATGCCCATCAATCTTTTCTTCCTCAACAATTTTAGGCATTAGGCAAAAAAAAAAAAAGAAAAAAAAGAAAAAAAAGAGAGGTTTCTCCATATCATAAGTGGACCATATCATTATGTCTGCTTGTTTCTTATAAAATTGTATTAATAGAAATTCATCAATTTTCTGTTGGTGTGGTCCACTGGAGATTTTGATAAGCTTATATGTTAATATATCATACTGGAATGGCTGAATGAAACAGTTAGATACTACGGATATGCACCACGTTCATTAAAGCATTCCCCGTCGAACGCATGTCGATTTGACTTACACTGCGCTCCCTTCAAACACATGTCGAATGCTTTCACCGAACCACTAGTGGTTGTGTATTCACCCGAGAAGATGTTACATCAGGGTATGAAAACTCTGAAAATAATCAAACCCCACACTGAACCCCTAAAATAGCACTTATTTACTCCAACATGCACTGCGGCCCCTATAAATGCATGTTGAACACTTTCACCGAACTACGAGTATGTACTTGTCCACTTGAGAAGACACTACATCAGGGTATAGAGATTCCAAAAACAATCGTGAAATTGCAGTCTAAGTTCAATAACCACTACAATAGGAGCTAGAAAGTAAGGCTAAATCCTAGAGGGAATGAATAGGACCTTTTAAAAATTACTAACTTCAAAAACCCCACACTAACCCACACTGAATTTCTCTTCACCATCTATTTATACACCAACAATGGAAAGGTTGAAATTGATCAAATAAAGAGATTTTTTTTTTTTTTTTTTGGGGGGGGGGGGGGGTGGCCATCTGGTCAATGGATTGGATAAAACAACCATGGCCCCATGTAACCCTTTCCAAATGTGGAAGTTTCCTGGACCTCTTTTTCACCATGTATTTCATACTTTTGTCCCACCTGATGAGCAGGGGAGTGGATTAGCTGTTACCCGGGTAACAGATTAGAGGGTGTTACCCCAGCCGTGTGTGGCCACCTTAATGTATTTTTTTGTATATCGATGCCGTCCATCTGTTTTTCCATCTCAGTTTATGGTGCGATCCCAAAACTTTAGAAGATCTAAATCTCAGGTGGACCATACCACTAGAAAAAGTGACGAATGATCATTAAAACTTTTTACAGGCCACAAAAGTCTCGGTTCAAGCCGATATTAGTATTTTCTCTTCATCCAGGTCTTCTTGACATTATCAACAGGTTGGATGGGAAATAAAAATGCTAATATTAGTATTTTCCATTCATCCCGGTCTTCTGTCATTATCAAGAGGTTAGATGGGAAATAAAAATTAGAAAATCTTACAATGGGCCTTTGAAATTTTTAATGGTGAGGCACTCAACCAACACTATTTTTTGTTGTACGGTTCACCTAAGATTTGGATCTGCTTAATTTTTGGTACCATTTGTACCATGTCCTAAAATGATCGGGAGAAACAGATGGACAGCGTGGATATATAAAAATCATCAAGGTGGGCCCCATGGTAAGGGTAACACCTAATCTGCACCTGATGAGCAGATCTGTCTGATTCTTGGGCCTACCTAATTAATGGCCCAGATTTGAATCTCTCACGTGTGCAATATTAGCAGTCAACAAGTGTGATAAGAGAAACAGAGTTCCATGGAGCATTCATAGGAGATATTCACTACTAATTCATGGTAGTGAATGGATAATCCTGGGTGTGATGCCCAACTCACGGGTACCATGGCCTGACGCTTGGGCTAGCATTCAATCAATTCCCCATTAGATGTTTGGGATCAGGCATGCGTGTGCCATTTCTACAGGTGTAAACACTTGAATTTGGCTAATGGAGATTAGGTGGCTGCAAATATTAAATAACATTTCTCCCATGAATCTCTTTACTCAATTTGTTAAATGGTCAGTATTTTCATTACAGTTGTATGCTTTTGTCCGCTTTCTACTAACCAAGGTTGGATTCTTTCAATCCGTGGGTTTTGTTTTTGACAAAAAAGATTTGTTTGGAGAGAAATGATCCAAGTATCGTGATGCACAGTAAGGTAAACAGCTCCTTGTTGCATTGGGACATTTAGACAGCCCAAACATTTGATCTAACCTGTAAGTTAAGTCAAACACAGATTTTATGGTCTACCATCCCACATCGTAATAATCTAACAATTGTACTAATCTGATCTTCAGCCTTTAATTTGGATAGTCTAAATAATTTATACAAAAATGGCTCCAATCGATATTTTGACCAATTCCATTATAGATGGGAGGAAAAATAAAATAAAATAAAATAAAACAAAAAAAAACAAAGACTACGAATTTTTTTAACGGCCGGGATGGTATCAATGAGGTTTCTGCACAGGTTGTGGCTCTTTTGGACCCCACCATGATGCTTATGTGGAATCCACTCCGACCACCAGACGCATCACCCCATATTAGAATCAGGGCCTCTAAATCAAGCTCATTGGTGATTCAGGTGGATTGTATGATTGGAAACAGCGTACAGGCAACACTCACCCTTCAAATTGTTTCCTTTGTGTGCACCACCTGAAAAGCGGATAAGCTATATTTTCAGGCCTTACGCCTACGATTTAGTGTGGAATCTAATGGTTGGACAGGATATTATATAAGCATCATTATGGGCCCTGTAATAATTAAGGGTGAAGTCTCTCTCAACTGTTTAATAATTGGTATACACGTCACTAGCCGCATTTATATTAAGAATCTAGGGCGGACATGTGGTAAAATTTTCGTTTTTTTTTTTAAAAAAGACGCCGGATCTACTCCAAGCGCTTGTGGGTTAAGGTAACTGCAATCTGTAAGTCTCATGTGCCTGTATACAATCCAATCCATTCATCACTTACGTCTAACAACTTTTTCCTTAGTAGCCAAAATTCATTCCAATCCAACTCTCAGTTGGGCCACCCCACAGGTAACAACACCCTGGCCCTTCTTTACTTGTTGAATGGGCATTTCTGTCATTTTGTAGAAAAGCAAGGTACTCTGAAAAATCAGTTTTGTCAACATGCACCTACACGCCCATTATAGTTCCGCCCAAAATATTCTTGTGGGAACTTATTTCCAGCCACGATGTTCGCTAGAGATCCATCTAGTTTGCCTGTATCATTATAAGACATGTAACTAAAAAATGACACCGAAACTGAACTGACCGCACAACAAGAACCACATTCACTATTGAAACAGTTGTAGGCCAGAAAATATTCAGATCAGGCTAATATATTTGTGTTTTCAAATCATCTCAGTAGTATTGTGCTCGTGAACAATATGAATTTCATATAAACATAATGGTGGAGGCAAGGTAGTTCTTAACAGTAGGCATTTTTCTATACCCGCTTCTTCCCGCCCCATGTCATAAAATGATTTAGAAAAATAGGACATTATAAATTTGTCACAAACATCAAAGTAGACCTCACAAACGTTTGAAGTAGATCTGGCCTTTGCCCATGTAACTTTACGGTATTGCTGGACGCAAATTTCCTTCTTGTGCTGAGATGGTTGGTGGGGGCCACCATAATATTGGTGAGAAATCCACCCCATCCATCTGTTTGGATATATCATTTTAGGAAGTAAAACAAAAAATTTGAAGCGGATCCAACACTCAACTGGGCCACACGAGGGCGGAAATTGTGAAAAGAAATGCCTACAGTTAAAACCTCCAGCTTGGTGTTTACATGCCATCCAAACCGTTTATAAGGTCATCACCATTGGGGTGAAGTGAAAACACAAAATACTTATCCTAATGCAAAACTTTGCAGCCATAGAAATATCTCAACATTAGTAACTGAATCCCCACTTTCTCCTCTGGTATGGCCCAATTGCGTTTTAAATCCTTCTCAATTTTGGTCACATGTCCTTATATGAGCCGTGGAATAGATGGACGGGGTGGATTCCCCACCAACATTACGGTGGCCCCACCTAGCATCCCAACCCAAGAACTTCCTACCGAAAGCTATCGCAGGCAATTTGGGTACAGGATCGGCCACTGACACTGACAGTAGCGTGTTGGCGACTGGAAAATGCTTTGTAAGTCCCATTTTTATGTATTTTTTTATCCATGCCATTCAACTATACTTCTAGATCATTTCAAGGCCTTAGCCGAAAAATAAGATATATCCAAAACTCAAGTGGACCACGTTGTTCATCTATTTGTTTTTTCCACACCATTCATTTCTCTATTTTCTGTATTACGATAATGCGATTGAGCAGTGACATGTAGGTGTCATCCGGTCTGTCCACCACCACTTATTCGGCCCGGACTCTGATATATAGCCTAATTCATAACTCCGGTGAGCCCTAAAATCTCTCCCAATCTGCTTTTGAAACTAGAAATCAAGTAGATAAAAAAGTCACATGGGCAAAATAGTGGGGATTGAAGCTGCCTAGAATCTAATATTTGTGTTTTCCCTTCGTCCATGTCTATGTGTACCTATGAACATGTTGGAAGATAAATAAACATCAATATGGGCCCCAAGGAGGTTTCAACAGCATACATCATTTTCACACTATTTCCTGTCATGTGGTCTAATTGAGCTTTGGCTGTGATTTAATTTTGGGATCATTCCCATCCATCTTTTCTTCCATAAAAATTTCAGGCATTAGGCCTTTAAAAATTAATAAAAAAATAAAATAAAATAAAAAGAGGTTTCTCCATATTATAAGTGGACCACATCATAAGGTCTACTTGCTTCTTATAAAATTGTATTAATAGAAATTCATCATTTTTTTTCCGTTGGTGTGGTCCATTGGAGATTTTGATCAGCTTATATGTTGATATATCATACGGGAATGGCCGAATGACACAAATAGACATTATGATATGCACCACGTTCATTAAGGTGTTCCCCGTCGAATGCACGTCAATCCAACTTACACTACAGCTCCTTTGAACGCACGACGAATACTTTCACCGAACTATATATGAGTGGTTGTGTATCCACCTGAGAAGATGTTACATCTAGGTATGAAGACTCTAGAAATAATCTAACCCCACACTGACGCACACCGACCCACACTGAATCCCTAAAATAGCACTGATTTACTCCAACTTACACTGCAGCTCCTACGAATGCATGTTGAACACTTTCACGAAACTACGACTAGGTGTGTGTCCACTTGAGAAGACGTTGCATCAGGGTACAGAGACTCCAAAAACAATCATGAAATTGCGGTCCAAGTTCAATAACCGCTATGATAGGAGGTAGAAAATAAGGCTAAGTCCTAGAGAGGGTGAATATGACCTTTTAAAAATTCATAACTTTATTTGTTAAGGTCCTCCTCCAATCATATAAGATATAGATAAATGAATTCAACTCAAATCTAAAACATGAATATAGTAAATCATTATGTATGTGTGCAATTTATCAAACACGTGCGCAACAATAAGGACATGCATTTATGAAAATTCTATACAATTGAAACCAACAATAAACAAGATTCATTCAACCCATTGTACACTATGTATAGTGGTTCGACTATGTGCCTACTCCACTCCCAGTTGACGCACGCTCTCCTAGAGTGTACCGGATTGCACTATCATAATGGTTTGAAATTAGATTTATCATAAACCTTTACAAACTAAACAAGGTCTACACATTTTGCATTTGTCGATGGCCTACACGAGTTCTTAATGAGTTTGGACCTCAAACTCAACAGAATGACCTACATAAGGACAACACATGTATGCTCCCATCGAAGGCTTAGAAAAGGACTTGGCGAGTTTGATTTATTAAACTCTGAAATCCAATTCTACACAAGAATCAGTTTTCTAGAAAAAAACGACTCAAAAATAATTTCTTACTCAAAGTGGATGAGCCTTCTTCTTCGGCTCCATTGAACAACAACCTTGAAGAAAATGTGCCTTTATAGTGCCAAGGTAAGGGAGAAAGGTAGGAGAACCTAACTTAAGGTGAAGGATCTTTAGGGTATTTTTTAGGATACATAAGTACTAGCATTCAATGCCCCTTAACATTAAGGATTTACCATTAAAGATCAGACTTAGGGCATTAATGAATGTTGAAGTTCAATTTAAATCCTAGCTTTGAATGCTCAATAAATGTGCTTCATCACAAGGATTGAACAATGAGCTCCATGAAACAAAGAGTGATTGGGGATTTAGTAGGGGAACAACACTCTTTCAAGGCTTTATCTATTTCTCATCATTTTACAAGGAAGACCCTCTTTGGGTTAAATAGAGGAGCTTGCAATGGTTTTTTTTTTAAAAAAAAATTTAAAAAAAAGGGCAAAAATCTCTCGGCTCGATGGGATCGAGCTTGCCTTCGTTGGCATTGAGGAAGTCAAAATTTCATATGAAAAGTTGTTGGACAACTAGCACATCTCTACTCGATGCCATTGAGTTGTTGTTCACTCCCCAAGTATAAGGTTGTGATATAGTAATAAACTCGGTGAGACCGAGGTCGAATCCCAAGGGACTGAAACCTATACGTAATCTGAAACTAAATAGCACTAGAATTAGAATAAGATGAAATCTAAATCGAATAGAATTAAAGGAATAATGGTGAAATATTAATCTAAAACTTAAAGAATTTAGAGGTAGGAAACTAGGGTGCCAAGGATCCACTTGTAGCAATTGGGAAGTTACCTTGCACTGATTTAGAGACATAACTGGAATCAGAGTCCTATCTTATCCAGTTAGTAAGAAGAGATTTGTCAGATCTTTGAACTTCTCATGAATCTAATCATCAACAGATAAGATTGGTGAAGATTTGGAAGTGATTCCGTCACCTAACTTTGTCCAGGAGACTATGATAAACAACAGCAATTTACTATCTCACAGCCAATCATGAGAGAATTGTGAAAGTTAGGAAGGGTTCCATCACCCAACCATGCCCATGAGACGATGGCGAACAATGGGGCCTCCTAAGTTCACAATCTCATAATGAAAAGAACATAGTCAAAGCTATTACAGATCTACTGTAATTTGAGTCACAATAAACCATTAAAAACTAAAAGTATTTCTTAATAATCAAATTAGAATCCATAAAAGTTCAATAGCCATAAATCAAAACAAAACTAACACCTCAACCACGCTACAAGCTTCACTTCTTAGCCCTATCTAAGAGGTTTAGCCTAACAACATGATTAGGCTAAATCCCTTAAACAAAAATAAAATGAACAAAACAAAAACAAAAATAAAAACAAAAAACTCTAATCTCTCTCTTATGCTTCATGTCCCAGCTTGGATCCCGAAGATGATGCTCACGTTCTCTCTCTCTTCTTTCTTATAGGCAGGGAAGCGGTGGAGTTACGTCGGTGTAAGGAGAATGGGCGTGCAAGTTACGCAGCAAACAACATTTCGCAACGAAGAGAAACCTAACCGAATTGCGTTTGGCTTATTTTTTCGGCCAAAGGATGCTCCAAGTGCAAGATCTAAGTCGTTCAAGCTTCTTATCACTGGACGGCCTCACCTTGGGAGTGATTTTAACGGTCCAGATCGACTGTCCGATCACTTTCATGATCATGCAACTCCCGTGAAAAGCGGACAGCGTCCGGACGTGTGAAACGGAAGATTGTTGCCCTGCAACGCTCAGTGGGGCCCACTTTGCTTTTGTTTTGAAAATCCATACCGTCCATTAGATTCATGATGAAAAAAAATATGGTAATGGTGAGATTGGGTTGATTTCGGTGTGGCCCATGTGGTTTTCTTCTTTACCGTTTATCTTGCGTTTGGACGGTTAAAAATCGATATCTGCTGTCATTTGAAATACCGCCACCTAGGAGATGGTAATATAGGTCATGATGGTCTAATGGATGGTCCAGATTGGACCCTAGAATCGTTATGGTGGCCCACAATAGAGGACCGCAAGTCCCTGTTTCAAAATTTGCTGGCCGTAGTGAAAAAGGAAACTCCTTCAGTCAAAGACGGTTTGACCATCTTTGATTATTGTGATACACAGTGGATGCGCATGCACTATGTGCACACCCAACTCTAGGTGAGGTCCATCGCGATGCTCATGAGAAATCTGATCCATCCATCCCTTTTCTCATATCATGTAAACTTGTCGAGACAAATTTTAAGGCATATCCAGATAGCAGGTGGGCCCAAAATTAATTGTTTATGGGCTGATCTGACCGTTGGGCTACTTCCACAGGGATCGAATGGCTGAAATTTGATGTGTACGGTTAATTTATGATCCTCAGGCCACATATAAAGTTTCAAGCCGAATAGATGGTGGAAACCCTGTGATCTTGCATTCTGGACGATTTTCGGGCCACATGATTGGCCTGATTTTCTCGAATATCTGGTATGTAATTTCTTCGATCTCAGTCCCCTAGGGTCCATCCCTTGTCTTGGTGATTCTGGAGCGTCAAATCCATACATTTAGTACCCTTTTTCAGTCTAAGCTCCCAAAGTCACCTTGCAACACAAACGCGATTAAAATAGGCTGTTAAATAGTATCATGTTCGTAAATGTAGGTAATAACTGGGATCTAAAATGCAATATTTGACCTTCAACAGTTCTCCCTTCGATGACATCGAAGGTTCCTCGATTCCATTGAGAAACTTAGATAAAAATATCAAAATTTATTGGACATATCCTAGAGGACTACTTGATGCCATCAAGTGATCATCGATGCCATCGAGTGGTCCTCGATGCCATTGAGGTGACTCTTTGATGCAATCGAAGGTTCCTCAATTCTATAGAAAAACTTAGATAAAATATTAAAACTTAATTAACATATCTGAGAGGACTAGTCGATGCCATCGAAGACCCCTCAAGAATCGCTCGATGGGATCGAATCGGTCTATAATTTTAGAGATCTGATTTGCCCTGATTTCTTTCTAAGACCATCTACTTGCTAACACTGGAATATCTATTCCTATTGAGTTTGAGCTAGCTAAAGAGGCATGATTTTAGTATTTACATAGGTATAGGTTTTGAAGAGGTTAAAGCACTTCATCGTTTTCTCATTTCTTTGATACCTTGAATGCTGATGATCTTCGGACTCGATGACTCATGACTTACACTAATTGACAAACAATGCACTTACAATCTCCCCCTTTTGTCAATTACATGACAAAATCTATTCTAAACATTGTCACACGACAACCAAAAATACAAATATAATATGGTCCTCAAACTTACATGTCTCACTTGATTTTATACATGATTTACAAATATAACTCAATACTCAACAGACATGAATACACAATTTTCATTGCTCCCCCTAAATCCCTACACCAAAAAGGCCTGTAAAAATGATATATATACACCTTTGGTGGGATTATGTTCTCCCCCCTTTTGTCAGTGATTGACAAAAGATGTAACAAGATAATCACACACACACACACACACACACACACACACACACACACACACTTAGCAATCAAAATATGTCTAAAACACAACATCTAAACTACATATCATCCAAAAAATACATAACATATACATGTATACTAATATGCTCAATCTATATTCAGGTTATCAAAAAGAAATATATGACTGAGATGGTCAATGACTAATCAACACTAAACACTAAGAACTCCTCTATCTATGAGAGCTCTACTCCCCCTAACTTGATGGTCCCACTACTGATAAGTCATCACGGCGACAAGTCAGATATCCCAAGATCTCCTAAGCAATATGTTGTAAACTCTGAATCATCTACTCCAGACTGGTTAGACACTTGCCGTGTTGGACCTACTCTACCTGAATTTGAGTATGAATCACTTGAGTCTCCGTTTGTGTCACAAGTAGCTGATCCATGCGGTCTTGCATGCTATCAAGCTAATGGATCTAATGTGGTAGTGTCTGGCCTGGCCTAGTGTGGTTGTGAGGGCTCATTGGGCAGTGTGTCGCCAGCATCTATTTGTATAGGCTCTCCTGCATCTAGTGTGTCTTCTCCTGCATCTGGTTCTTCCTCCTCGGGTGGTGGGAGGTTCATCTTCTTTAAGTTATTGCATACGATATTGGTGGGAGGTACAATGGTATCATTTATCAGCTAAAATCCATAATCCCTTGCTAATAGGCAAATATGATGATTGAATGACAAAGTCGTTGGTCAACTTCCTCTCATGATATATGCAATCTAATGTAGAATGATAGAAGGAAGACAAAGTCTAACGTGTAACCCGACATTGTAAAGTATATCAACCATAAAGCGTGTCGAATCAATACGATTAGATCCCCTTAGATAGACATGCATAAAGAAGATCGAGCGAAGAAGCCTAAGCATACTATAAATCATGGATAACCAAAGGGCATTGCATTTTATCCATGGCTCATCATCCCTATTGCAAAGAAACTTGGTCATCATCACACGTACATGTGGGAGTTCAAGTCATAATCTCATTGGATATCTCTAGACACTAGAATACAAATTTGTTTGGTATACCAACAGGGGTAACCCATGTGAGACTGCCACCAATATCAACATCAATGGATGGGGGATGAAGGATTGAGTTTTTACTTTTAGACAAAAATCTATATACACATTTCCTTTGAACCATACCCTTGAATTTCAGCATATTTTCCCAACCTATAGATCGTAACAGTTCATCTACGCCTTAGGGTTGAATGCACTTAACGTCAACGCTGTGTTCATAAATAATATTTGGAGAAACAAACTCTATAGTTTGTGGTGGGGAATTTTTTGCCAAATCCAAATCCATGGGGAGTGTCTTAAATGGGGTTGGGGCTGCCTTCATGGGTTGTAAGCTATTTTGGGGTCTTAAATGTGTCCATTTTCCATGTCATTGCTAGATGGACATGGCATCCTTTCCAATCCCAAGACTCAATTATTTGGCCATGGTATAATGTGAGGGTTTTTTGAGAGGAATTCTAAAATCATTGAGGAAAGGCGTTATAGGGTGGCTCTATAATTTAATTGATTTTCTCTATGTTCTTTGGATGGATTGTTCAACAGCTAGAGTCTAGGGGGTGTTATCCATGGCACTGCCATTCATTGATGGGGATTCAATTGTATTTGGAGATTTAGGGTAATGAGTTGTTTTTGGTAGCCCTATGGGAGTTGTTTATAGATTTATGAATAAAAAGAAAAAGTATTGGTAATGATACAGACTAGTAGTCCCTCGATCATTATCCTACCTTAATGCCCTTTTACTTAAGAATATATGTAGTGAATCTAGAGGAGAGTGGATGTGTAAGAAATGGCAGAATTTTTGGAGTAAATATCATTGGCCTTGTTTTGTTGGCCCTGAATTGGTTTTGTTTGCTGAATATTTCAATTGACTTAATAAGGTGGTTATATCCTACAAATTATTTCATATTTTGAATGTATAGTGATGAGATGAAAGCTTGCCAAAGTACTGGCAGATGCAAAACCTCATAGGTCAAATCATTCGACTTCTTAATGCAACTCATGTGTCTGGAGAAATTGGTTTTTCTGTTGATAAATACATGTATGTGGTTCACGAATATGGAGGAGAGTATAGTTAAAAGAATCTGGCTTCTTAATGCAGTCACACCAAAGATTTTCTCCAAGGCTAATGGTACTTTACATTAAGAAGCAATTTGATAATTCTAATGGAAACCAAAATCACTGGGTTGCCACATCTTTGAGAGCTCAATGACCCAAAGGTATTATTGTAGCCATTGAGTTGGCCTTTTTACTAGTTAATGTTATTTTTCACGTAAATGTTCATTGGATAACATTTGTTGATTTACTTTTTACTTTCTTTAAAGTAATTGAGTTTTTTTTTCCCTTTTTTTTTTTTTTTTTTCTTTTTCTTTCTTTCTTACTTTTTTAAGTGTAAATACTTTTTGATCCTTTAGTGTGGTAATATAGAATTTTTCAAAGGATTTGATGCATCTTTGTTTTCTTTATACTCCATTTGGCTGATTAATTTGAGTTTCTGTAAAACGTAAAAAGAAAGAGCATTAGTCATACAAATTCTTCAGTCTTGCAGAACTAATTAGGAGTCGAGCTTTGTTAAACATGATGTTAGTTATCATACCAAGATGCCTGTTTCGAGAGTTGACAGTGAGCAGCTTGAGTGTTCTCAGTAGCCATTACTTGACAACAACTTCGGAATTATTTTCTCAGCTTTGCCTCCTAGCTTCATTGAACTATTGACTGGCCGTTTGACTGAACATGAGAACAATGGTAAGATATGCAAACTATATTTACTAGTTTCTTTAGTATGACCTTCTCTCTATTTGTGTAGTTTTAAAATTTTGAACTTTTTTGGTTGCAGAGATGCATATCGGATTCTTCTTTTCATGGTATGTGAATTTCTTCCATTACTAGTTCTCTGCTTCTAATCTGAAGGTTGTGCCTAGATCGACCTGATTCTTTGTATAAGGCATCATGATGGTGGGATCCTTCTATTGGATGGATTGGATCATACATATGTGCCATGTTGTCACATGTTCTGGTGTGAGCATGAGCTGACTGTGCTCGTCTGTGGGCTTAGTAAAGCTCTTCCTCACTATTTGCTTCAAAAAAGGAAAAAAGAAAAAGCAAAAAAAAAAAAAAAGAACAAAAAAATGAGCTCTTCCCCATAATATATATGGGCTTCATTAATCAACACCCAGTAAGTAGTATGGAAGTCACTGTCCTCCTATAATGTAATTAGTCTTCAGTGAGATCTAGACTCTTCATTCAGTTGGTCCAATTGTTATGGATCAAGAGTTAAACATGGATTAGACGAACGACCCAATATTCTTCTTATTGGTCAGCAGTCTGTTCTTACTCCTTTTTATGATGCTGCTTCTGTTCAATTCTTACCAGATTTTATGACTAGAGTAGATATGGTCATTGATGAATTGGGAGGTGATATGACAATCTAATCGTCTCCAAATCACACACAGGTTAGCATGCTTCATACTTGTACAGTTTTTTTTTTCATTACGGAAATTGAAAGCTGTACATGGTGGACTGTTAAGTTGTACAGTGGAGAATATACAACCATTTTAGACTGCCGAAATTTCGGTGTCCATAACTTCTTGGAAAACTACTATTTTGTACTTATGATTTACTTTCAAGTTGATGTTATGCGTTGTGAAACTAATTATATTGATGTAGCTTATACCCATTATATCTCACGCAAAACACAAATATCAGCTTGATCCAAAAGTACTTTTGTTCTATGGATTGACTACACTAATGTTCTGCTTTTTGTTTTCAGGCTTGGTCACCATTTGTTGTTGGCTTGGAAAATGCTTATTCTGATAAGGTTGCAGCTTCCAGAAATTACACAGATTTTCAGCTCTGGTAGCTAATCTTCTGTAGCCTTCATTGTCAAAAGATTCATTCAAGTCACATGTTCTGTGGAAGAATATGGTCAGGCATATCATCATGTGATTTTTTCTATTTTTCTGTTTTCCCTTTTAATTTTTTAAAAAAGAAGAAGACTGCATATACTCTTTGACAACGTCGTCTCTTGCCTAAGTCCTATAATTGCTCTTTGGACCAACTTCTATTGAGAAGCAAAGGATAGCTGAGGAGGTTGCATCATTGCTAAAACTGAGTGATGATATTGACACCATCCCCTCTGAAAGGTCAGTTAAGAATTTTCATTTTTAAAAAAAAAAAAATTGCACTATAGTCAAAATTATAGTTGGATTTGTTTATGTGAACATATTTCTTAAAAGATGCATGCAGTTATTTAGGAAGAAAAGAAATTTTGAAAAAAAAAAATGAAAAGAATTTGAGAAGACAGTACAAAACTTACAAAACAGCAAGAGCTTGCATGAGTCCTATCACTTCTGGAATCTTCCTAGTAAGCCTATTTCCCTGAAGAGACCTAATAATAGAAAGTTTTTTTCATTAGGGTCAACACACGATTATCAAGAAAAACAAACCTAATTAAATGCAACAAGAATGGATGACAACTGGAGCAAACAATAAAAGAAAAAAAGTTGCAGATTGTCAGCTGTAATAGAGATTCAGTGGAGTATACTACAACAAGCAGTTTAACTAGAAGAGTTCAAAAATATCAGTAGCTGAATGATTCTAGTTGGTTGATTAGTAGATGAAACAAATAGTTATTTGCAGATGAAAAGAGATATAACAGAGCTTTTGAGAGATGGAAACATACAATGTAGCTACTTGCAGGAAACCAATGTTGTAAGGAATCTCTCCAGTGATTTGATTGTAAGAAATATCCCTGGAAGTCATAACAGTCAATAGACCATAAACAATTGAAGAAAGAACAAGCACAACACCCACACCAAAAGGAATGCCAGCCATCTTACAGGATTTCATAGCTCGTACAATTCCCAATGTTGTCCGGTATGGTTCCAGAGAGGTTATTGTCCCGCTCACATCATTGCAACAACACCGGTAGAGATGGTTCAAACAAGGGTATGAACAAAATCTCAAATATAAATTCCCAGACAACCATTGATGCCGGTTCCATTAATATCCACGTACAAGTACCATAGGCCAGTCAATTGGCACATATCAGGAGACAATGTTCCTGTCAGCAAATGGAATTGTGACCACAGAAAAGCTGGCTGGTGTTACAGTTGCATAACAGTAAAGGCCATGTGAAAGCAAAAAATGGGTATAAATGAATCATTTTCCAGTTGGGTCACCCACCTTCCTTTTCCCCTCCTGCCAAGCTGAGACTGATGCTCTGTGTAAATGAATCATGGACCTCACTAGTGTAAACTGAATACATGAGTATATCATGTGTATTCTTGAGTTAAAGTCCATGTATTCCTGATAAAGGAAAAACAAAAAAGCTAATGTAGCATACTTGGAATTCTTTCAAAGCTAATAACCTGATCAGTCTAAAAAAACCTTGAAATGAATTAAACAAACAGAAGACTATCCAATTAAAGCATGAAAATATTTAAAGAATCCATAAACAAATTCAAATTCAAATTTAAATGTCGTCTAAATTTTTATAAAGCTAAATGTAGAACTTTAGTTGACTGTGTATGATGTAGCTTATACCCATCATATCTCACAGTTACAACAAAGTGGGTTGCTTAAAGGGGATGATCACACGGATCACTTTTTCCGAATCCTCATGGTAAACTTTTTCTGTGGTTTTTATTATGTTTCCATGAGAATCCTCCAGACCCTCACAGTTGTTAAGAGTTTTCCTTCTCTTTCTACCTATAATTTCAGGAAATTTTTGTAGCAAATTATTTGGCCACTGACATGTTAATCCAAGCTCATTGTCCCTACAAACGCCACAACAAGTCCAGCATCTCTCATTTGCTGTTACTAATATATATGCAAAGCTTGTGGTTTTAGTTATTAAGGTAGCGATCTTTTTTTTTTTTTCCCGACTGAGCTTCATGCAATGACTGGAAACTAAATTGATGAATGTTTCCATCATAGTTTGGGTATCTATGAATAGTATCAGGAGCAATGGGATGATCTGTTGCAACCCCATGTGTGAGTTCTCTCTTTCCCTGAGGAAATAACAAGTTCATCATTCTTCTCTTCCCTCAAGTGATTATAATAACCATGCTCTTGTCCTAAGAATCCTAAACCATCATGCCATTTCGACTCATGATAGCTTGCAGGTCTCTCCACTTGATCCTTGTAAAATGGACTGTTGTCATTAGGCAAAGCTGGAGATAATGATTTTGTTCTCAATCTTGCCTAAGAGCAATTTGGGTTTGTTGTATATGATTAAAGAATTCTTTTAGTTGCTTACTTCATTGCTAGTTTAACTGGTTGTGGTTTTTTCTTGGCAGGTTCTGGGTTTGTTGTATATGAAGTTCGATCAATAATGGTAACTCCCTCTCCTTTTTGTTGCATTGTAAAAACAAATGCATTTGCTTAGTTTGCTGGTTGTAGGTGGTTTAGCTGGAAATCATATCTACTTTGCAAACTATGTCGAGATTCTTGGAGGTAAGCAGGCACGGCCATTGTGGATGGGGCATCCTGTAATTGACAACCCCTGCACATTACAATACTAGCCATGTATATAACATGTTCCCCCATTTTAACAATGGAAATGTGGAATTTGTTGCTGTAATTTTTTGTTTGATTCAAATCAAACTCCTTCCATCTCATGACTTAGTTGGGATTCTTGTGCAGATAATGGAATATATATGTGTCTTTTAATGGATGTTGTGAAATGAGCTTTGTTCATGGATCTATGGAATTGGGTGAAAGCAAATTTAGATTGAGCTTTGTGATTTATTTTTAATTTGGTTTAGATTTAGGTGCAGTTCATCAAAATGGCATCTAAGGAAATGAAAAACAGCCTACATTCAAAATACATGCATGGCCCATCTGATTAGAAGTTGAGACTATGTTCTTCTTTCTCGGCCAAGGCAGGTACAAAGTAAGTTGATTTTATGGATGACGGGGAACTTCCTGTTCCATGTTTGTGTAGTATGGCTAGGTGTATGGAGGCAGGTTTTTATATGTTCATGAGACTGCACATCGAGTAGATTCATTTCTGCACATCTTCCAGTTCCATGTTTTTCTAAAGTCATCCTGGTAGATATCTAGCCTACTTGTTTCTGCTTTTGATAGTGGACTTCTGCTTTATTTAATATGAATACTAACTAATTGCAATTTGGTCATTTCCACTTTATTGAACTTGTTATTACAATTTTATTGGACAGTGCATCCAAATGCTACCTAAATAGTTAGTTCATGTTGGATTAGAAGTATCACAGTCGCGAGAACAAACAACCTAAACTAATTCTACCAAAAAAAATAAAAAAAGCCATTGGGTTGAAACTCAGAAGACAAAACAGAATCATGTAATGAATGTAGCATTCTTGGGTTGGTGTTCTCAACAATGGGATGAGAGGTCCTATTTAGGAGGGTCCACTGAACTCTACCATGGTGATAAAGGCAAACCATCAACATGATTGTTTTATTTGTACACAGAGATAGACATGCTCTAGGGAGTAACATGAAGAAAACATAGAATCAGTATATATAGGACTTGGTGGTTTGATCCATCATTAGATTCTGAAACCAAAAGACTCATGGTGACTGTAAGAGAACAAGTATCGAATGCAATCATCAAATATTTGTTGACTAAAAATTCTGAAACCAGAAGATTCATGGTGACTGCCATTTTCAATGAATGCAAACCAATTTTCATCTAATTTCAGGGAATTCGGTTTTTCTTTTTTTCTTTTTTCATTGAATTTTACAGTTATTCTAAGGATAAATTAGTACATTTGATTTTTTTTGCTCCTCGGTTATGTATATCTGAGGTTTGAGTGCTTTTTTTTTTTTGTTAGCTTGTTAGTACACCCAACTGTCAGTTCAGAATTCAGAATCGACTCTACAATGGATTCCAATTTAACTAAATCAGGAAAATGTTTATAACCTTTTATAACTCCAAAAACACCCTAATGAATTAAAAAAGAAGAAGAAAAAGCAACTAATGCTCTGAGGCAATGAGAGTTGCAAGATTGCCTAAAAATCTTAGAACTTCCTCTCACAGTGATGGGATTAGTTCACTCTAACATGAAAAGTCCCATTTTGTTAAAAATTTGCTATTCGTAAAAACAGTACAATGGGACAGTCACACTCTAAAATCCAAAAGCATTGTAATTTGCAAGTCATAATTCTTTGGATGCTTTTGGGAAAGCACTCCACAAGTCTGTATTGGATGCTTTTGGGAAAGCAGGGTGGAGTGAAGAAATTGAGCAGCTGTTTGAAGAGAAAATGGGTATGATTGCCAACTCACCACCTGTAGCTCCTCAAGCTGAATAGGTAGCAGCTTGATTTATTTTTGCTAGACCCAGTATCACAACACATTGTCTTTCATGTTTTTGAGTCGAGTGATGAAAATGGCTGGTTCATTGTATGTTGGATGTTCAGTTGACATCAGTCTAAATGGGCGTCCATTGCCAAGTAAATTATTAATTGTTGTAAGGGGGTCATTGTTGGGAGTATGGGTTCTCGTCTTAGGTGATGAGTTTTGCAGGTTGTGTGAGTCTATCTGATGGGTTGTCTTGAGTCTGGACTACTCCATGTCAAAGACATTTAGAACGATAAATTATTAATGATATAATCTTGTCTCTGGTAGAAACAATACCAATCTTTTGTTGGCATTTTGAAGGATTTGTTATACTTTCCTCCATATGTTTGCTTGTATGGTGTGACTGCTCTGTTGTGTCTATGATTAGTTTCCTTGCTCAAAATGTTTACCGTGGTTTATGATTTGTGCGTTTGAAAATTTGAGCTCTTATCGCAATTTTTAAGGGGACTGGCCTTTGTTAATTTCCTATCTTAAGTTAGTTAACAATGTTAATTTGTCTTGTGAGTTGTATATTGCCTCAATAACCCATTAGAATTTGGCTAGGTTAACACATGATGAAGTCACTGTCATGATATCCTGAATTCTCTACGTGTATTATGTTTTCCCAATATAAATGCAGGTGATGAACTTGGAAACCTTCACTTGGGATTGATCGTGTAAAGCAGAAAAAACCAGCATGGATGGGACAACCAGATCTATGATTCTCAACATCCTAGGCTGCTGTAGGCTTAGATCATCATCAGTCCCCTAGTTTGGATGGGGCAAAGTAGCCTGATCTTAATTGGCCAATTGATGCCGACAAACACAGTTGTCATGGCTAAAATAGGGATGTTGAGATGGATAGGTGGCAAGATGAGGAAGGATGGAATTAGAAATAACACATTCAAGGGAATTTATGAGTAGCACCACCAATAAGTAATAAAATGAGGGAAAGTAGACTTTAATGGTGTGGCCATGTGCATCGAGACCAAGAATTGCACTTGTTAAGAGTGAGTTGGCCCACGTTGAATGCTTAAAAAGGTGAGGTGTCAAAAGGACGTGAGTGGAGGTAGTAAGAAATCTTTGATGACCTATTGTTTAACTGAGAATATGGTCCTCAATAAAGTGGAATGGCGGAATAGGATTCTTGTAGCAACCCCAATTAGTTGGGATAGGCGTCGATCATGATGATGATTTGAAAGTATTGTATGCAAAATAGAAAATGCTGGCTGTTGGTGAAATTTACTCTTATAAATAAATCAGTTTTACATGCAATGAAAGAAATCAATGTTAGAGTATTTGCTAAAATGATGATACTTATTGTTTAGATGTGCTATATTCATATAAGTGTATGGGGATATTCGTTGGTAGAGTAGCAAATGCGCAGCCTAGTATTGGTTTGGGGCCCGTTGGTGGGCCTATGCTTGATTTTGGATCTTGGGATGGATTTTAGGCTTGTATCTACCTAAAGACCATGGGTACCCAACCTCACTGACCTTAAAATTGAAATGCCTTTGGGCAGATACAAGCCCAAATCTAGTTCAAGGCCTAAAATCAGGCACTAGTCAACCTTATAGGGCATCAAACCCAAAGTGAGTTGTGCCAACCCATTTGCCACTCCTATCTTATGCCGGTATACACTTGTATGCACAAAGCACATCTAAGCAATACTAAGTGCAAAATGTCTAACTTTTCCTTAGGGAGAACCATGCGGTGCCACACCCAAAATTGATCTTCTACCTACTATGGCATTACCCAATCCACTTCAAAAGATGCAAGCAGTTTACAGGTATTATAACTTTCTTCCATGTCTGCATTTGCTGCTTTTTCTACTCATGTACATGTCATCTCACAGATCTTACAATCAGTATTGGACATGACTCCATTTACATTCTGCATCAAACTGGCTGCATGTTGCGGGTCAAATATTGCATATCAGACCCAGTTATTGCATGGATTTACAAGCATGATACCGTTTAATAGCCTGATTTAATCGTGTTTGTGATGCAGAGTGTATTTACAAGCATGAACTGAAAAAGGGTGCTTAAACCATGGATTTAACGCTCTGATGACACCCAAGGCAAGGGACGGACTCCAGGGGACCAAGATCGATGGAATTACACACCAGGGATCCGAGGAAATCAATCCATCCACGTTAAAGAGGCCCGAAATTAGTGAAAAATGCAAGATCACATAGTTCCCGCCATCTGATTGGCTCAAAACTTTATACATGGCCTGAGGGCCATAAATTAACCGTACATATCAAATTTCAGCCCTCAGATCACTATGGAAGTGCCCCAACTGACAGATCAGCCCATAAACCATTGATTCTGGGCCCACCTGATATCTGGAACTGTCTCAACTTTGGTCTCGGCGGTTTAAATAAGATGAGGAAACAAATGGATGGTTTGGATTTTGATAGACTATCACAATGGGCCCCGTATATACAGCGCGTGTACAATGAGGTTACACGTGCAGCTGCGCACCGTACCGTGTAAGGCGAGTCAGCAGCGCTGACCCGCATTTTCTTCCCAAATACGGCAGTAGCCGTTTCACGCGGCGAGACGGACGGACGGTGTCCGTTTTTGCGGACGCTAGTGGGCCCCACACATTGTCCCAGTAGGAAATCCAAACCGTCCATTGTGTAGAGGGCCTCAACTACTAAAAAACCTTGCTGAGATTTTACACCCATGCATGCACATGTGCGCGATACAAAAGCCACAAACAGGCGGTCCTGCGATGTTCAAAACGATTTTTGAGGTGATTTCTTCTCTGGGCCGCGTCAATGGACGTTCAAAATCACCTATTCTTGACCGAAATTTCATTCTGAATCCAATGGACGGGGTGAATTTTTCAGAAAATACCTCTGTGGGGCCCACCGATCACGTCAACGCCGGACGTGCGAAAGGCTACGCACGTCCGCGAAATCGGACTTTCCAGGCAGTTGTGGCCCACCATCTTTGATCATATGGTAGATCTGAACCGTCCATCGTGTAGGCCAGCCAAAACACTTCCAAGAGACGCTGATTTTACAGAAATAATGCAAGGAACACGAGAGTTATGAAGCCCCGAACTTGGCTGCGAAAAGGCTTTCGCTGCGCGTGCAATAGCTTCCCAAATCCGATTTCCACCACTCCAAAAGCTATAAAAAGAGTTCCAAATGTGGAGAAGAGGTCATGCTTGAATAGGGGACGTCAGATAGAGAGAGAGAGAGAGAGGCAACAGGAGGGCTCGTTTTGGAAGGCTTCAACGTGGGATGTTCAACAGGGAGCTAGGAAAGTAATTTTTATTTTTTTTTCTTTTTTCTATTCTTTTCTTTCTATTGTATTTGTTTTGGATCCAGCCCATTCATGTTGGGCTGAACCTCTTAGCTAGCGCTAAGAGGTGAAGCTTGCAGCGTGATGGGGGACCTTTTTGCTTGTGCCTTTTGTTTAGACTGAACTGATGTTGATTTTAGTTGATTATTAAAGAAATATTTTTCTTAGTCTTTAATGGTCTTTTGTGACTGAAATTACAATGGGTCTGCAATGGCTTTGAATATTTCTTTTCCCCTTTTAATGTTTATGACGTCAGGAAGCCCTGTTGTTCACCATCGTCTCATGGGCATGGTCGGATGGCGATACCCTTCCTAATCTTCATACATTATTGATTGGTTGGTAATTAGTTTAATCATGTTGTTTGCTTTGTCTCCTGGGCCTGGTTAGATGATGGAATCCATTCTAATTCATATATTTTTCATCTTGTGAAGACTAGATCAAGTAGGTTCAGTTTGATTTCCATGATTCTTGATGCAGGCAAAAGATCTCCCTGATCCCTACAAGTGGATCCTCTGAATCCCTAGTTTCTTTCCTTTAAATTTCTTAAAGTTTTAGATAATTATTCCACAATTATTCCTTAAACTCTATTTGGTTTAGAACACATCTTAGTCTAGTTCTAGTTCTACTTGGTTTCAGATAACGTATAGGTATCAGTCCCTGTGGATTCGACCTCGGTCTTACCGAGTTTATTACTACATCACAGCCCTATACTTAGGGAGTGAACACTGCAGTTGCTTCTCATAAGGAACACATAAATCTGGAGCAATGGCTGAACAAAAATCTGAGCACATATAAGGATACTTTTTTCTAGGTGATTCACATGCTTTATTTCAATGCCATTGTATGAATGAACTTGTCCTCAATATATGTTGCATTTTTTTTTCTCTTAAAGCTTCTTGAATATGAAAATGTTTAGAGTCCACTGATGGACATGTCTTTCTTTCTTTTTTCCCAGGATTGCCTCAAGTTCTTAAAAGAAATACCTTCTGCAGCAACAAATGATGCATCTGCCAATCCTTTCCAACATTCCAACTCTGTCATGAATCTTTATCTAGAGACAAGTTCTACTCTTTTGAAGGTTTTTGCTTCCAAAATTTCTTTTTCTATTACCTATACACAGCGTCATAGAGAACTATTATGCATATTGTAGTTTACATGAATATTTCACAGGTCCTTCAAGCCCATTCTGGCTAGCTCATCTCCCACCAACTTTCTGAGGAATTGAGAGGGTTGCAGGCATCATTTGTACATGCTAATCCAAGACTGCAAAATGATGGAGCTACAGATTCATCAACACATGATGCATCATATTTGATTATTCACTGGCCTCTTCAGATCAACAGAAAATAATCTTTTTTAGCATCTCTGTCCAAACATAGTTCAAAATGTATGATTATTCACTGGCCCTTCACTCACTGCTGAAGTGTATGTTTGTTAAGTCACACTCTTTGTCATGCAGAACATTGCGAACCTTGCTGGGAACAAAGCTCTAGTTCTGCCTGTGCCTACATTTAACATCATCAATGGGGGATCACATGGTTTCACTATCAACCTGAATTTTGCGAACCTTGCTAGGAACAGAACTCGGTATGCATCTTCTTCTTCTTCTTCTTCTTCTTCTTCTCTCTCTCTCTCTCTCTCTCTCTCTCTCTCTCTCTCTCTCTCTCTCTCTTAAATCCTGAAATGGTTTCACTATCAACCTGAATTTTGGTTGGGTTGCGTTGCTATAGAGGAAGTGCAAAGACAGGGTTGTGTTCCACACAACAATGGTAGCAGATTTTCTATACATTAAATACCATTGAAAATCCTTTTGCAGATTTTCTAAGGAACAATGGAACAATGGAAGTTGTTGTTCCAAACTGACAGTTGTTGTTTAAATATATATCTTAACGCTGTTGTTGTACAGAACAATGGTAGCAGATTTTTGAAGTGTGTGGAACAGTTGTTGGGGTATGAAGGGTTTAGTTGAACAGTTGGTGAAGGGTTTTGCAGATTTTTAGAGAGAGATTTGAATTTAGCTTTGTGCTTTTGCTCTTTTTTCTTGAATTTGAGGTTGGGAGTTTGGAATTTCAGGTCCTCGGGGAGAGCGATGGATTTCGATATGATCTTTAGTCTTTCTTCAAGAATTGGAAGTGGGTATTTGGAATTATAGTTTTCTTTTTTTTTTTTTCTTTTTTTCTGACGGAGATTTGAATTTTAGATGTGTTGCTCTTTTCATATGAATTTGAGAACGGGTGTTTAGGATTACGTGCTTTTATGGAAACAGAGTTCAGTTTCAATATGCTCAATCTTCAAAACACACAGACACATTTTCAGCCTCTTATGTATAATGTTATAACATGCAATTTCTTCCATTTTTTATGATGAAATTGATTTTTAGCCATGTGCAGTAAGCTTAATTTCGGATCAAAGTGAAGCTGAGAATAAGGTGTTAGTTGATGGCAAATTGATAACCAGTAGAGGCACATCCACGGAGTTTTCGCTTATGATTGTTGAGAAGCTATTTGGCTGCAAGAAGGCATTGGATCTTGTTGTTAATAAGAACTTTAAATAGACATATAACTATTATGTTGGCATTGTACTTTTGTGAATGGAAATGAATTACTGTTTTTTATTGAATGAATGAATGATTTAGCTGTGAAGTATTTATCTATATTAGCTTATATGAGTTATCCGGGCATGTACTACAATAGTAAGAGACACCATTATTATTTAGTTTGTTTAAAAAACTAGGCATTAGCTATGGCTATTACCGTAGCTGTTTATCTGAAAACCGTAGCTCTTGCTAATTTCAGCCTATTGCTACTGTTATCTCTCTACTTTTAGCTACAGATATAATCCGTAGCTGTATATAATTTGCAGCTACAGAAACTATTGCTACAGATTTAACCAGTATCTATGATTTCAAGAGCTACGGCTATTAACCGTAGCTATTTATCTGGAAACTGTAGATGTTACTAATTTCAGCCTATTGCTACGATTCTTGCTCTACTTTTAGCTATAGATAGAATCCGTAGCTTTAAATTCCTAGCACTACGGAAGCTACAGCTACGGATATAATCCGTACCCATTGTTTATATGGCGACGGCTTAAAGCTGTAGCCATAACTTTTAGACCTATGGCTACGGTACCAATGGCTACGGTCGTTTTACGGATTTTAACCGTAGCCAAAGACCTTTAGCTACGACTTTTATCCATAGCCTTTGCCTAGTTTTCTAGTAGTGTAATTACATAAATATTTGTGAGCTTTTTTCCAATCTTAGTTAGCCCTCTCACCAGATTCTTCGAGATGAGGCGAGAAAATTTTCAATAATGGACCTGGTTGAATCTTTGGTGCCACAATTTAATTTCATTGTCTTGGTCCATGTGGCATACAATTGGTGAAGCAGGCACTCCATTGCTTTCAATTACATAACAATTATCACTAGTGTGCAGATCTCTCATAATTAATTTACCAATCAAGTCCGAGATCTCGCAAATCTCATTCAAAAAATTTATAAATTGCTTTGTCACAGATTTGCGATATGCTTATGAGATTATATTTCAAGCCTTTTATGTAAAGAACATTCTCAATTTTAGGAGATTTAACAATTGGTCACTTTGAGCCATATATTTCTTTCCCGTTTTGTAAAAGTTTTTACCCTGGTTTTTGTTAAGGTTTTTTGTAAATTTCTTAGCCAATAGTGCCATTTCTTCGTCATTATGCCTAGTGAGGAGACCTATCTGATTCTTGGGCCCACCTTATTAATGGCCCAAATTTGAATCTTTCACATTTTCAATCTCAGGAGTCTGCATGTGAAACAGAGAAAACCCAGCTTAGGGAATGTATAACCCAACGGTGTGATGCCCGACTCTTTAATATTTATGGTCTGATGTTTGGACCAACGCGCCTACAATTCTCTATTCGAATGTTTGGGATCACGTGTACGTGTGCCATATCTACACATGTGGGCACTTGGGTTTGACAGATGTAGACTGCGGGGCTGTAAATAGCATTCCTCTAATTAGAGGATTCCAAATTTAGGGGTTCCAAATTCAGGGGATTCTGAATCCAGGGGTTCCAAATCCTCGCTCCCAAACTGGGTCTTTGGCAGCCCAAACATTGCCTGTGTGGGACTTAAAAATCAGCCACAATTTTTTAAAGAAGGGAGTTTTACAAAATTCTGCCCCATTAATACTATATTTACATAACACTACCTTTTAAAATGAGCATTTTCATCGAGCCCCTACATTAATCAAGATAATTATCAAGGTTAGGTAACATTAGTATTTTTATTTTTATTTATTATTATTATTTTTTTAATTTTAAGTTTCCGCCTTATTTTTCATAAAATGACAAAAATGCCCATTATTAATGATTGCGTGGAATATAACACAGCAGCACCTGGTTGGCTAGCACTTTCTGTGAGACCATCACGATGTGCGTTGGAAGTGGATTGGCTGTTGTACCACACACCACCAACTTGGCCGGTGTGTGTTGACGTCACCAAGTTCTGTGGGTCTCCGCCCGTTTGGAGAACTCGTTGTGAGGCTTGAGTTTTTCATGTATTATTTCGTTTTGTGTGGGACATCTAAATCATATATCAGGCTTATTTTTGAGTCCTGTGGCTAAACTTGGATTTTTCATGTGATGGTTGGAGTGGATTTTTTCTAAACGTATCAATAGCCATGTAAAAAATTAAGGGCAGGTGTCACTCTCCAAGTGACGGACTGAATTTGATTAGCTGATTTGGGGCAGGCTGATTTGGGCCCTATAGTTAAAATGGGGTGACTCACTTAATGATCGGGGTGAAGTAATGCCCACTTCAGCGAGTCACACCTAAAAGTGATAGATGAGGCACTTTAAGATCCTAAATAAGTTCAACTAGTTAATCTAATTTAATGAGTCATTAATCTTAATGTTATGTAGACGAATTATAGGTCAGGGCTTGGGTGGGCTCTACCATGGTGTTAGTAAGAAATTTATCCTTTGAAAAAAAATAAAAATAAAAAATAAAAAAATATTTATTTTTAACACACGCACACACACCCCCACACACTCACGCCATAGTGGGATTTCACCACCTATGGATACTCGAACCCTTAACTGGGTGTTGAAACTCCTGAGAGTCCACCACTGGATCAAGAGTAAGGATTTCATCAAGTGCATTACCCATGTTAGACTTAGGGATTGAAAATCAGCCCCATTGGTCACCTCCCTTGACTTTTGACATTTTGAAAAGAGTGTAAAAACAAAAGAGAGAGAGAGAAGAAGAAGAAGAAGAAGAAGATTGGTAACAAAAAAAATCTTGCAATGATGATAAATGACATATCTGCTATTATCTAAAGAGAAATTTATTTACCAGACACTTCGAACTATGCAGCTTACTTCACCACAAAATCGAGATCACATGAGTATGGCATTTATGGATCGAATCAACCGTCTTTGATTAAGTTCTAATTGGTTAATATGATCAAATCCATGTGGTTATATAGCTTTGACAAATTACCTAAAAATGTAAATTTCAATCATGTTGTACCTTATTTCTTACTATTCCTGGAATTATCAATCAAGGATAAATACGTATTATAATAAGGGAAAGATATACCATGATAAAGATCTTCGAGGATACTTAAAGTGTTTTTTTACGGAATCACAATTGATAGAATAATAAGACAAGAGAGCAAGTGTTCAGGAGATACGATCGAGAAATGTTTAAAAGCAAACTAGAGTCATAATTAATAGTTAAAAATTTAATTTTTAAATTAAGAATAAAAATAAGTTAATAGTTGAATTGGTAGAGACACTCCTAGTTGTGTGTGTGTGTGTAAGAGAGAGAGAGAGAGGGGGTGCGGGGGGTGGGGGGTACCGCAACTCTCAATTGTGGGTGAGGTCAAATAATTGATCTTATGACGGTAATAATAACTTTTTGCCAAATTACATATAGAAAGTTCTGGGAGAGCTTGATAATGTAATTCTCAGCCTTTAAATCTCTTTTATTTTTATGCATTTAGTTTATTTTTGCCATATTTATGTAATGGATGATGTAGAATATTGGCCGCACGGTCATTACATAGATGCATAGAGAAATCTCATGTGAAGATGATTTAGAAATTTATGTAGAGCGGGTTGCTAATGGTTTCATGGCCAAGATGGACCATAAAAGGCCCGATTGGAGGCAAAAGTAATTCGGACCGTTAAGACATTAAAATGAGCGTATCTCATAAACCCAAATGAGCTATCCGATGTGCCATATATGATTTTAGGGTAGGGCGAGCTACTTTAGCCACCCAACCTGCTATGTCGGGTTGCTCACGCCGAGTTTGCAAGATTCCATTAGATCGATGGTCGAACTTTCATTTTATTTTCATTTTTACTATTTATATTAAGTTTTTGTTTGGTTATAACTCTTCATCAGTTAGGCTTTAGAAGTTGTGTCTAACATGAAAAGTGCTTAGAATAATTAGGAGAATCACATGGTTGGGCCAAATAGGACACTTACTAATTTTAGCTGAAAACCATGATGACTAGCAGGAATCACGATTGTCTGAATGAATCATTTGATCCTAAGGGCCAAAACTGAATAAATTTCTTTGAGTTTAGAAAATTTCTCTTTTTGAAGTTTTAATTTCACAGTAATTTTACAACTTTCCTTGTATAAGGTATTGTAAGCATCTTGAAGATCATCTTCATTTTCATATTCACTATTCAGATTTTCTTTATTAGTCGAGTCATCATTATTTGAAAAAGTGAATTTGGCTAGAGTCATAAGGGCCTTAACATCACACCCTGACTTAGTTTCAGAATCGTCTGATTTAGAAGAGACTTTAGAATCAGAGGACTCATCCCAAGTAGCCATCATACTTTTCTTTTTTGACTTGCCCTGACGTTTGTTAGCCAAATGCCCATACTCATGGCAGTTGTAACATTGATTGTATTTTAAAGATTTTTCATTTTTAGATTTAGGTTTCTTTTTATCAAATGCTTTTTGAAAATCAACCCTATTTTTACTTTTAAAGATTTTATAAAATCTTTTTGCCAAAAGAGTCATATCATCCTCAGAGTTTTCAAAATCATAGTTTAAATCATTTTTAGAAGTTTTTAAAGCAATAGATTTACCTTTTGGAGCTTTAAAGGTTAACTTATAAGTTTGTAACGAGCCAACTAATTCCTCAACCTTCATATTGTCCATATCACGAAGTTCCTGGATTGCGGTTACTTTAGAATTGAACCGTTCAGGAAGTGAGCGTAGTATTTTAGCACATATCTTGCTTTTAGAAATTTTATCGCCTAGACCCCACATAGAGTTTACAATGTCATTTAATCTGGTATAGAAGTCCATAAACATTTCATTTTCTTCCATACGTATTTTCTCAAATTTAGTTGTGAGGATTTGTATCTTAGATTTCTTGACAATTGAAGTACCCTCGTGTGTCATTTCCAATATATCCCAAGCATGTTTTGCGAAATCACAAGATATAATTCTTTTGAATTCATTCGGTGATATTGCACAAGTAATTGCATTTAGTGCTTTAGCATTTGCACTAATCTCAGTTTTCTGAAGTGTGGTCCAAGAGAAATATAGTGTAATTTTCATAGATTTTGAACCATCAATCCCAGTTACTTTAGTGGTGGGAGGGGTCCATTCATTCACTGTGGATAGCTACACACTTTCATCCATGGATTTGAGGAAGATCCTCATCCTGGCTTTCCAATAGGCATAGTTGGAGCCATCAAAGGATGGAGGCCTAGTGATTGATAGGCTATCAAAATTTGACATCTTTTATATAGCTGAGATCGTTAGCTCAGTAATTAAATCCAAATAAAAAGCAATAAGAGCGAGCTATTAGGCTTTGATTCCACTTGAAATAGCCAAGCTATATATCCTAGAGGGGGGGTGAATAGGATTATGCCAAATTTTAAGATAAATACAGCGGAATATGAAACAAAGAATAGATAACACTATACACCAATCACAGAATAGGAATGGAAAGCAACCTAAAATAGAGAAATAGAAACACAAATTGTTCTAAGGACAACCTTACACTAAAAACCAAAGTTTATGGTAGGACAACCTTATTTCTAGAACAAATAGAGAAACAAAAATATAATGCTGAAGTGTAAATCTAAATTATTACAACATTCTCCACTATGCTTGAAATGTAAAATTTACAACATTCACATCCATACATACATTCCACAATTCTGAATGATAAAAGATAGGAAATATAAATCACACATCCACAACACAAAGAATTATAGTGGTTCGCCCGTGTGTTCACCAACTGTTAAACAACAGCCACACAGAATGCTACTCCACTCCTAATATCCTCACACAGGGGATATTAGCATTCACTATCAAATAGGTTTTCACAGGTTCACCCAAAACCTTCACAATTGTGTCTTTTTCAAAGGGCTTACACAAATCAAAAACCTTCACTTTTGAGTTTTCTAACTCTCCTCAGATAACCAACAACTTTGAGATTTTTCTAGCTTAACCTCAAATAAAACCAAACAATGTAAATTACACAAATTATAAAATACCTGATTTTCTCCTCCGTTGTAGTAGCCCAAAAGAACCAAGTCAGAGTAGAGATTTGAATGTCCAAGTTCAATGTCCAATACTCACTTTATAATGGTTTGAGGTTCTAATAGATTTTAAATTAAAACAAAAGGGCTAGCTCTAATTGATTTTGATTCCAGAAAAAGGAAAACAACAATTCCTCTTTTCAGATTAGATTGGAATATAAGAAACAAAATCAATTAACAAAGCTAAAGAAAGAAAATATTAAATATACACACTTAGCTTAAATGGAGCACCGACTTATCTCTCAGAAGACCGAATCAAATTAACTTGAATTGCTTATTTTATTCTGAGATTCGTGCTCTATTTATAGGTGAACAAATCATATCTTTGACTGGTCTAAGGACCTCTACGACTAGTCGTAGAACCAACAGATATTTGAAAATTTCGGGCGCGATAAGATTTGACAGTTTTACGACTGGTCTAGGTGGTCTACGACTGGTCATGGGTCTCCTACGACTGGTTGTAAGTTCCCTTCGACTGGTCATAGGTGGCCGAATTTCAACGTTGTTCTTTGAGTCGTAGGTCTACGACTGATCGAAGATGCAGTCGACATTATTCCTATGACTGGTCGAACAGTCCCCAAGACTAGTCGAAGCCTAACAGAAAATTTTCAATTTTTGTAACAAACTTACGACTGATCCAGGAAACGTTTAAACAGGTCGAAACAGTACTAAGACTAGTCGAACAAAGTCCAGGACTAGTCTTAAAACAGACTAAACTCACTTATATAAAACATATGAATTATGTATTCAGAATGACCTACTCTAAAGGTCAACCCAAGGTTAGTCATACCTCAGGAGTGAAGTAAGGACATTGAACATAGGAGACAAGTGATCTTTAAAAGTAGTGAATCTTGAAGTCTTGATGGAGCTCAAACTTGAAAGCTTCTTGAGATCTTGAGGTAGAACTTGAAAGCATCTTTGAGATTCTTGACTTATGAACAGTGCTTGTCAACTTAAGTTGATCTTGAGTAGAGCATTGTTCTTCACAGATGCAAGCTTCATAACAGTGTCTTTGGCACCACAAATTTGACAACGCAAAGGGTTATAAATTATGGAGTTTCATAACAATGTCTTTGGCACCACAAATTTGACAACACAAAGGGCTATAAATTATGGCACTTACAAAATGTTATTTAATGGATTATTTTTTTTGGAGCTGGGGCCGCATAAATTCATTTTTGGAAGGTCATAAACATTAGATCTTCAAATTTATGGGAAAGGACTTGAACCAAAGTTAATGGCATTTTTGACACTTTTAAATGGTGATGTCAGTAGCCGTAAATGTGTGTCCTACACCAACACAAAATCAAGGTTTGCTCAAATACATCATCTTTGTATTGCTATAGAATTGGGATTTTGGCCTTTGGATCTGGGTTGTCTTCCAATGATCCAAACTGTTTATATAGGATGGTATCACCTTAGATGGGGTATATACAAAGAAACAATGTCTTAGATTGGTATATTTTATCCCTTTGAGCATTTGATTCTTTTCCGTTGATTTTGTACAGTCTCGATAACCTTTTCCAAGGGATGAACTACTTCAATAGGAACCTTTTCAAAACAAGAAGAAGAAGAAGAAGAAAAAAAAAAACCGAGAGTACTACTACATTATCAAATTAGGTCCACTACTAAATTATCAAATAATACCCCCTTTTGAATTGCTTCTCCACCACTTTCCATGAGTCAACTTATCACGTGCGTTACACGTGCCATACGTACTAGTTTACTTAGAGACATCTAAAACATCCTGACCATATATGATATTAGGTTCTGTCCTTTTCATAAGCAAAAATCTAGAGAAACACAAATAAATCGGTAGTTCCCGTTTCAACAAAAACTAAGAGCAAGAAGAAAAGAAGAAAGATCCAAAATTTATAATTAAAATTAACACTATAATTAACGGATGGATAATGTCATAGCTGAAAAAGATTAAAAATGTTATCAGCTGAAAGAAAGCAACTTTTCTGTTACTTTTAAATGCCGACTGTGTACAAGATTACCTATATGAACCAGATGGACATGTTATACTGCCCATTTCAATTCCTCTACTGACATATCTGGCATGTGAATCTTCTACTTGCAGTTCCCCACTTCAAAATCTCACGGTTCCTGAATGCTTCCAGTCTCTAAAATAGTTTGTCTTTCCTCATTTTGTTTCTGTTCTTCCCGCTTCCTATTGCTTGCAGTAGTTGAGGAATGCCTCGAAGAACAAGAGGTGGACTTGCATTTCCAGCTTCCTCCAATGCTGGGAGTAGGCAATTGTGTTTTTATTTTGGATGTTAGTAATAATTTATTCTTTAGTATGAAAGGCCTTAGTTATATGGAAAGTGTACAGTTTGAGCTCTGCTAATGATATCTGCTTGATGAGGATTGAGAGTTCTCATCGTAGCACGCCTGCAAGTGTGGAACGCATATGTGAGCTCCTTGTTGAGCAGGCTCCATCATGGACATGCTCTGACCCAAAATCAGGCTGGTCCTTTCATCAGGTATGGTGGTGCATGTGTAAATCAATCGTTGAGATAAATAGACCAAAGCTCCACCCTCAACATACGTGTGTGACCCATCTGATAAGTGATCGGCATGAATTTTGGGCCAGGGCATGCTCATGGTGGAGCCTGCCTGCTGTATGCCTGGATCCCACACACTTGAACCAGAAACAGCAGCATCTCAAAAGGGGCTTCTCAATCTTCTTTGGCACATATATCCTGGTATCTCTCATGCAACATAAACCATGAAATCAATGACTTTGTTTGGCTGTTGAGGCTTTTCTGATGTAACTAACATAGTGATTATCCTCTCAGGCAGCAGAAGAATGTACATCAGTGCTTGAGCTGGATCATAATCACACTGGAGCCTTGATGCTGCGTGCACAGACTCTGGTCACCCTTAAGGAATACCAATCAGCACTCTTCGATGTCAATAGGCTTATAGAGCTGAACCCTTCTTCTGATGTGTACCATAACCTTCAAGCTCGACTAAAGACACAATTGGTATCCCTCTTCCTTGCTTCACTCTCTAACAGATTGATATCTGAAACACTTGTTATTACATGGTTTCAGCCAATTTCAGAGATTGACGATTTTTTTTTTTATTTTTTGTTATTTATTTATTTTGTATTTTGTGGAACCAATCCCTTGTGGATTTGGGCAGGTTGGAAAAATGGATAAAAGCATGAAATGGCTTTCCATCATTCTTTTCTCCCCCAACTTTATTCTTATTATAACCCCATTGCCAAAAGCTTAGAACACCCAAACTAAACCTAGCATTTTGCTAAGAGCTCACATGCACCTAAATGCGCATCAACACTTGTGTTGGACATCCAATCAATGCATAAGATAGGCCCACCTTTTCTATTTGACCTGTCTAAAAGATATGATTGATCAACCCATCAGGTGGGCGGATCAGAAGAACTTTCAGTGGCCTACATTCAACATAAATATGTCATCCCCTGACGAATGGACTGGATGTGATTTTTTTAAGGGTATGTTTTCTACAGATGCCCAAATCTGCATGGAGTCCTACAAGCCAGGTTAGAACATCTGGCCACATGTACAGGTGTGCATGGATTGGAGAGGTGCACGTGGGCTTAGCAAAACTTACATTCCTTATTTGCTCATGCGAATTGAGGTTTGGAAGAAAATTTTGATGCAAATCATCTTTTGTACCTTCCTGACCAACTAACTTGGGCATTCTTTACGCTTGCGAAGTCACTAGCTCCGATACCCGAATCTGAAGAAGAAGCATTGGAAGCTGAGCTCGAAGAAGAAGCACTGGAAGCTGAGCTTGAAGAAGAAGCGATCGAAGCTGAGCTTGAAGAAGAAGAATCAGTGGAGGTTGAGCTTGAAGAAGAAACAATGGAAGCTGATGATCAACAAGAGAAAGCACTAGGTGCAGCAGTAATCTCAGATCAGAAAGCTGAGACTCGAAGCAATAATTCCAAACTCCCTGTACCACAGGCTCAGAGTCTTGAGCACTCTGATTTACATCCCAAAGGATGGGAAGCAATCCCAAAACCGAAAGGTCATTCAGGCCTGGACTACTCACGGTGGGACCGGGTTGAAGATGATTCTAGTGAAGAGGAAGATGAAGCAGAAGATGTGCAACCTCAGTATCGGCTCCGTGTCAGGACTGTTGGGGTGCGGCCTGTGAAATGAGGGTCCCGGTTGGTGGTAAATTAAAATTTAACTGGAGGCCAGCTTCATATGATATGAGTCTGTGTATGAAAGTTATTGGCAATATCCACAGTGATGCCGTCAAAAGCTGATAAGCTTCTTCAACCGTCAAGTACTGGAATGCTCAATCACCATCGTGGCTATCATTGTCATCATCATCATCATCGATGGAAAAAAAAAAAAAAAAAAGAGGAACTCATATGGAATGTGAGAACTGACTTAGGGAAGCTGATAACTCTCATCAAGGAGAGTTCCTCATATGTGGCAATGCCACTATTCATCATCGCTTTCTGCCCCTCTGGCTCCATCACCACCATTATTGGAGAGCTCAGGTACATGCACAAAATCCGGTGTTTCAAATTCATACTTGAGACTTGCTTCAGCAGAGGTCGGGGGCTGAGTCATGCTTTTCTTGCTTATTAGCAAACAACCAGGTTCATGGGTTCTGTTCACCAGCGGCCTTATATTTTTCTTATGGGCACGATTCTGTACATTGTGTTCATGGGTTGCTGGTCCAATCTGTTGATCTGATTGCCCCAAGATTGGTGGTGCCCGTTGCAATTTCCAAGATGAGAAGATCCTACCTAGCCTTTGTATTTAGTCTTTTTCCCTTTGAATTTAGTCTTTTTCCCTTCGAATGTAGATCGTTGCTGTATTTTCTCTTGTAAACATCTTGTTACAGACCTTCATATGAAGATTTGGGATATTCCATTCTGGAACATTTCAAAGGAGTCTCCATCAACGAGGCATTAGACCAATGGTTCAGATCACCAGACCATGGGGCCCAGATGTCCAGTACATTGGTAAACTATGTCTTTGTGGATTAGCAGAACCCTGAATTCGTGGACAAATGGTATGTAACTTAAGAATTTGCAGGTATGAAAGCTTCTGTCACGGTTTGTTGCGCAGGACATGTTTAAAGAGGCACTCTTGTAACACGACCTGTTAAAAAAGAAAGGCGCACTTGGGACACACTTGCGGTCTTTCTATAATATGGTGCAGTTGTAGTGGATCAGATGGAATCATCAATACAGAGTATGTTTGGTGTTATGGAGTTCTGCGGAGAGTAGCAGCTTTTGCATGGCTAGTGGAAAGGGACAAGGTTTTGACTGTGGATAATCTTCAGAAACAGGGGATGGTGCTTCCAAATATTTGCATCATGTGCATGGTCTATTTGGAAACGGTTAATCATCTATTTCTTCACTACCCTTTTGCTAGAATGTTATGGATTTTTTGTCTTCTCAAGTTTTGTCTCTTGGGTCACGACTCACAACTCTGCTGGTTACCATCTTTTATGTTGGCACAATGGAGGTTGGAAAGGGGAAGAGAGACATTTGGCGGCTTTACTTGTTGGTGGGTCTTTGGGTGATTTGGGAAGAAAATAACAGGAAGGTGCTTTAGGAACTTCAGTCATGCTTTGGGGTGGGTCAAGATGCATGCAAGGGCCCTGGATTAGGCTTTGTGCTTGGATGGGAATTTTGAATGTATTTATTTTTTTGGTAGTCTTGGGTGGGGATTTATTATTTATTATTGTTATTATTATTATTATTTTTGTATAGTTGGGTTGGCTGGCTTTGGCCTCCTTTTGTATAGCTCTTGCGCTTCTTGGCGCTCTGTTTATAATTTTTTATTTTTATAATTTTTTTTAGTTCTCTCTCTCTCTCAAAAAAAAAAAAAAAAAAAAAAAAAAAAAAAAAAAAAGGTCTCGAACCATACAACAGGATTGAATACTTAATGAGTGGTAGTTATGTTCCTGTCTGGTGACAGTATTTGTTTTGAAGATACGAGCACCCTCAACTATATTATGTGGGATACTGAAGTGTGGCACAGGTGTGACAATGATCTGACATTAACAGTGACGTTTTTATTTTATATTATTTTTATTTTTGGAATATTGAAAGCAGTTATTGAACTTGTTTTAATGTCCCTAAAATAATATGGTGGTGTCAAAGCTCAGAGTTTCTTAATGTATTAATCTGTGTAATCTGCGTTTTTTTTATAATCCGGGGAGAACATGATTCATTTGTGATTTGGATTTTGTGATGATACACCATCATTTTTCTGCATTTTCTTTACTGGGTAACATGCTCTTTCTATGGAGTGCCCATGATCTCCACTGAGTGGTAGCTTGGGGGTGATGATGACTCAGGGCCAGATGGTTATCTTTTTCTTCTTTGTTTTTACCATGTTATTTTTTAAAGACTATTTAGTAATAATCATAGTGTCTTCTACCAAAGTTTTATTTATTTATTTTTGAGGAATGATTCTTTTGTCAATAACTGTATTTTGGGAATCCAAGCGCACTTCTAAATTAAATTATGCTGGACTTGACTCACTATTTTAATAATTAAATTATAAGTATATAGTGGCAATAAGTGTTTTGTGAATATAAATGAAAATTGCTAATTTAGCATATCTACTGTTCATGGCAGATTGGTTGCTGGCTACTGTTCCATTGGAGAAGGTCAGGAGTTAAAAGCAGTGGCATTTTCGTTTTTTTAAACAAAAACATAGTTGATTGAGCTCGAGATTGGGTCCGAGTCACAGTGGATTGGCTGAATTGTCCAGCTGACTCAAGTGGAATTGTTGATTCTGCGCAGAGTCACATGTCCGGGAGCGAGTTCCCATTGACTCGGCTCAAAATCTCATTGAGTCGACTCTAGCGGGCTTTGAGCCACTGAGTTTTAGAACTATGGTTGGGATCTCTTACCAGTCAGCCATGCGTTTAGAAATCCGTCCCTGGTAAGTTTTTCGTTGGTAGTTAAGCTGGGGGTTGAATCTTGAATATTCAAGCCAAGTGATTAACATTAATTTGAATCAAATGCTTCTTGCTTTACATGTCTATTTTTCTTTTTATAGAAATTGCATGCTGTTCTGCAATGATTAGTTCTCATGCAGCAATGGCCCCACCATCTGAGAATGATGGTGCGTTCTGTGGGAAGGTGAAAATAAGAACTGTGGTCATTCACCCATGAACCATTAAGTTGGTGTTGTGGTTTCAAATTTCAACTCATTCTAGAGATGATGAAATCCTTTGGCTGAGACTTTTGACAAAAATGGGCCATGGTTCAGTCATACTGATCCAAACCATTAATAATTTGGACAGTATGTGATGTACTTCACGATGGATAGACCCTGCACTGAAGATCCACACTGATGGGATGATCCTAACTATTTACTATATGGATTCTTTTTTGGCTGGATGTGAGCTGGCACTATGTATTCTTTCCTAGAAGGATGAGGATCTTGTCATCTGGGTGATTTTGTGTGCATGGATGATACACGTCGAGTGCCTTAATATCAGTGGTTTAGATCCCTGAGCCATCGTCCTATACAAATTGAAGAGCTGGGCCATCGAATGCTGTTGACTGCTAACCAGGTGTTGTGGTTCGAAGTTCAACTCATTCTTCTAGACTGATGCATCCAATTCCTAATTACCATGGAATCCCACGGTAATTAGAATCCGTTAGGTGGGCGGTCGACGTTTATAATCCATCAGTCCTTGGTTGACTATGTTGCCTGTGGCATCATCTTAAGGCAAGGGCTAATTTTGAAAAATGGTGGTTGCTCATCCTCACACATGTGATGCTCATGTGCAACTATCCAGACCATCCAAATTGTGTATCCCGTTGAGGATGGAGCATATCTCTAGAATCATGATAATCAAGCAATACTAACCATCCATTTTGCCGGCTTATTTTAGGGTAATCAAGCAAGACACATCTTAACATGTTGACTTGTTAACTTTTCTTCCATATAGTGGCCCAATAGAAAAAGGAAACTTTTTAGTAGGGCAAGCTAATATGTGCAAGTAAAGAGAGGCCATGTAGTCTTGCTTTTTTACGATGGGAGAGAAGATCCAATCCTATAAATAAGACTATCTTAGCCTTCTGCAATGACACAAAAAACATATAGGGTTACAGCTACCAAATGAAACAGAATATTTAAAAAAAAATGGTGGGGCTGACTTGAGAATGACCTTTATCTTGCACACACGTGTCATGTAAGAGGGGTTTAAAGTCCTACTCTCATGATTAGCTAAGCAATGATCCCACTAGAGATGTAAAATCCCTATAGAATCGAGCATTTATTGTTCTCAAGTCCTCCAAACATACATAATGGAAAAAAAAAAAAAAAAAGAAGATTCAACTAGGATCCGTTCAAATCATCCCAAAAGAAGCTCATTTTGGTGAGAGCGGGTCCCACTATTTTACTGCACCCAAAACAACCCAAGTAGTGGGGCCTATGCATACCCAAAAATCAGATTGATTAGAGGCAAATTGACCTCTGATTAATGGACATTTGTTCGCTGAATTCAGACACTTTACAATTTAGTTGTTATTGTCCATTAGATGACCACCAATCGTTAAGTCAGGAGAATACATGCGTTGTAGTTTTTTGGACTATAATCTATCTACAATGGGTCCCACTATTTGGGTGGCTTGGATTTTTTATTTTTTATTTTTTATATTGGCAACGTGTACTGTGGGAGTGCAACCACCTTCACTATCCTATAAGGAAATAGATTGAGAGGAAAGCATATATGACTAGCCGTCTCCAAATCCCAAACAAGGGATAAGGTTAAGACGCCGAATCCCTAACGAGGAATAAGGTTATTCTCATCAAATGTAACTTCGCTAGAACAATTCCTACTTATATTCATGTAAACCATAGTTCAGCAATAACATTAAATAACTCAATTAAATTCTGTCACTGAACCCATTGCGATAAGTCGATCCAAACAGTGCACAACAGTGGGCCAGCAAGTCTGGAAGATTCAATTCAGTCCACACAGCAGAGCAGCTCGTTCATCATGGGACTTCTTCATACAGCTGCTTCGATGTTCGTGCAAGGCTCCCACGCCCCCATTCAGATGCAACTCGGCACCTCAAGGCAGCCGTATCGATCAAACTCCACAACTTCTAATGAGGAGGATCTCGATCACCTCTTTTGTCATAGCAACATTGCAGGAAAGGTATATATGGTCCCATTTCACCCGACTTTTTGATATTCCTCCAATCTCCAATAAGACAATCCAACAAAGGATCAAGCATTGGACCATAGAGGCAAACCCTGCGACCAGCTCAAACAGTTAATGGGATTGACCCCGTGTTTCATAACCTGGGAGATATGACTGAGCTGAAATGCATCCAGATTTGAAGGTCATAAGATGTCAGACAAACGTTTCCGGTGGCTGAAGGAAGTAGGCTTCACTATGCCAGAGACAGAGACAGACAAGAATTCATTAGCAGAAACCGTCACCCTACAGGCTCTTGGGATGGAAAGTAGTTAGTTGCCTCCCGAAGGCAAATCACTCGTAGTCAAATGGACAAAACCGCGAAGAGGTTGGCTGAAATTGAACATTGATGGATCCTCGAGAGGAAACCCAGGTGAGAGTGGGGGAGGGGGAGTATGCAGGGACCATTCAGGGTGGTTAATCTTTGCCTTTCAAAAATATTATGGGAGAGCAACGAACATGAATTGCGGAAGCGCAGGCTATGCTAGATGGCATAGACATTTGCTCCACCTTGTGCCTTTCTAACATTATTGTTGAGACCGATTTCAAACTCATAGCGGACGCGGCCACAGACCCCTTGGCTCCCAGTCCATGAAATATTTGGTATAAGATGAGAGCCATCCATCATAAGCGTTACTCCCTTGACCTCATATTTGAGCACACTTATCGTGAGGGTAACTTGGTGGCGAACGCTTTGGCTAGGTTGGCTAGTGAAGGGTGCTCCAACAGATTCTAGAGATGCCGAGCAGACCTCCCCAGAAGGATTAGAGGAACTCTAGTGTTAGACAATGCCGGATTAGGGACTATCTCAGGACAACCCGATCTATCTGGGGCATAGTTTTCTTGGCTCCATATATCGCCTGCTGCTGGATGGAGCTGGTTTATCCATTGCCAATGGGCTGTGCGACAATAGCTTTCCGCACCGGTGCTGCTGCTGCACCACGTGGACATTCCTTTTGGTCCGACTTCAACAAAGCCCATGTATGAATTCGGGTATATGATAGGCATGGTCCGAAATCTTTCTGTTGGCCCGAATGATTGTACAATCTTTTTAAACTTAATAAAATAAGGTGGAATGAGTCCACTTTCTTTCTTTCTTTTTTTTTTTTTTTTTTTATTTTTTTATTTTTTATTTTTTTTTTTTTTTATTTAAAATGTCGATCCAAACCCTCGAGATGATGTATCATCACGATTGGGTATCACCTAGCTTTGAATGGAGTTGGCAGTATCCTGTTCCTTCAGACCTAGCTACATGGCTGCTTTTCGTGTCTACATTTGGAGTCACCTACGTAAAGTTAGCATCGAAAGCATCAGACTGGCATATTTGGGAGGCTGGTGGTACATCTGATCCATGCATCAGCAGGGCCAACCGCGTAGATGAGCAGTACAACAGTGAGGACAGTCCATCTCTTGAGTACTGTATCCATCAGTAGCTTGGAAAATATTTCAAGTGGTCCACATTCAACGTGAATCGTAATCTGCTTGATGAAGTGACCCGTCGGACTTTTTTGTACAGGGTTGCCCAAGAAGAACATTGGGGGCACAAATGCCCGGATTTTGAACTGTTGGTTCAGGCCAGTTGGGCCGGATCTATAAAAAATTTATTTTGCATGGCCTGAGGCTGGCACATTGACAGTTCTATGCCTATATAAAATTCACTATGTTCATCATTTTCGCCAGATCATATTTGGTTCAAGCCAGATGAGCCGGGCCTATATAAATTTTTTATTCCAACACTCCCTGCATGTGGGGTGGAACTCTACAAGGAGTATACTGGGCAAGGGCGGAGAGACACAATTCACAATTAGGTGGAGGAACACTCACAGCTCACACCATAAACGTTTAGTCCCTCCATATACATTGATAGCTTTTAAAGAGATTGGTTGTTTGACATGGCATCATCGCATAACGTGAAGTGTTCGTGGCAAGTATGCCCCTCTGCGGGAGAGTGTTAAGGTCCCTCAATATACATTTGCTCCAAATGGAATTCCTCCCGTTAAAAAGCATCGGTCTCTTTATAAAGTGGGCAATTTTTTATTATACCTAAATGCTTTTGTACGCTTTCTATCAATCAAGATGAGAATCCTTGAGTGGCTAGCTGGTCTTAATAAATGATTTGGTTAGATTTTATGCACTACATGCAAATATTATAATAATCTGCGAACTGGACCCGTCTGATCTTTAGACTTTAATTTGGACGGTCCAGGTCATTCATACAAAATGAGTCCAATTTATATTTTGATCAATCTATTTATCGGTGTCCATCATATATTACTTGTGATTCTAAAGGGAAACGGATTGGCTACTCCCCCTGCCACCAGCCTGGTGGCTGTCTCCACCCTGATGTATGTGTTTCATCCATTCCGTTCATCCATTTTTATAGATCATTTTAATTTCTGATTCCAAAAATGAGAGGAATATAAGTCTCAGGTGGACCACAAAGCCAGAAAACAATAGTGATTGGATATCCACAATTAAAATCCTCCTAAGGCCCACTGTACTGTTTATTTGACATCCAATCTGTTGATTGGGTCATATAGGCCCAGATGAAGGTAAAAAACAAAGATCAGCTTGATCCAAAGCTTTTATGGCCCCCAAAAAGTTTTTTGTTGTCAACGTTCATTCAACACTATTTCCTGTAATGTGGTCAACTTGAGGGTGGGATATACCTCAGTTTTGGGGCCCACATAGCACCAACCACCAGCCATTGGCTGGTGGCAGGGGGAGTAGCCAATCCATTTCCATTCTTAAGTGTCAAACTTTTGCAGGAAATCCTAATCATCCCATCCATGGCTGTGAAAAAGATGGCTAAGGATTCCACTTGTAATCGGAATTAGTCACCATTTTAGAATCCCATTTTCTTCAGCCACGTGGATTTTCTGCTTGCCAAGAGGAGAAAAATACTGCTTTGCAATCTAATTGGGCCACATCATCACACACTGCATTTAATGCAATAGTGCTGATAACATCAAGATGAGGTGGACCAATCAGGATGCACGAAAATATGATTTTTCTGCTGGTGGCAACTACAGAATCCCGATTCAATCTAAACTGACCAAACCGCTTACCCTCATATGGATGAAGCATAAACCAGAAAACTGCAGTACAAGACGTTAGTGGTAACTGCCTAATATTTCCCTTCTTGTTTTGACCACTTATTGTTTGACTTTTAATATTAATTTGATATCCATCATTTGGGTGGTTAGGATTGTATCATGAGCATGATTTTTGATACTTCCAATCAAGTGTGCATCTCATCCATCCCTAAAAATGAGACTTCCAAACCCACTTTGATAACCATCAAAATGAGATCAAGTGAAAGAAAAGAGAAACTGCATCGGCCTCAGAAAAATTCGATCCAAACACAACTATGAAATATTAATATCTTACTAATGATTGTAACATGATATTAATAATTTAATAGTGTAGCCTCAGCTAAATTCGATCCAAACACAGCTATGAAATATTAATATCTTACTAATGATTGTAACATGATATTAATAATTTAATATAGTGTAATCGCAGCTATGGCACTGCATCGGGCCCTGGATCCGAACATAGCCTTATTAATATTCAGGATAGAAAATGAAGGCTAACTTCAATGGGGAAAATAAAGGCCGGGCCCAAAGCCAGTCCTATGCTATTTGGACCAGTTATACCCTAGTTTCCTGTGAAACTCAATGCTATAGTTGCTCATCAATGGACTGAACCGGTATTAAGTACTTGTCCTGTGTTCAAACATGTGGGCTAGCTTTGGCCATGAAGGTGAAATTGCTTAGGGAAATAGTTGAAAGCCAAACATTTCAACAGTTGCCTTCACAGAATATATTGTACTCCACTTAGGACATATATATCACCTAGCCAATGTCCCTAAAATGCCATTAGTATTTTCTCTACACCATGAAAATTTATATTCACGTACCAATGGCATAACCATTGACATCGAAAGAAACACGCTTGACATACCCATAAACACAAACACTGCTTCTCGTCCCAAAACAATTTTCACATATAATCCATACAGGAAATATGTGTGAAAAGGAAAACCACATATAATGTAAAAGCAACCATGTCCAAATACACATGCAACATGGTACATTTCGAAAGCCAACTTTTCAACCTTGCTGATAAAAAAAAAAAAAAACCCATGTTTTGCAATATACATAGCCATCCCCAAATTCCAACCATATTAAGCAATGCCCATCACCATATATAAAACCCATTTCCAGCTACGTTTATGTATAGGCAAACGCACTTATCATAGAAATAGACTCTTGTTCAAGAAATTCCATGCTAAAAATACACCCACTATACATACATAGCTTCTGAAGCATCTCACCCTTTAGCTCCACATCCTTGGTGAGGTCACTACACGCCCTTCAGCTCTGCATCAAGTGCATTATACTCTTTTCATGTTCGACACCTTGCTAATCTCCTCAAAACTCTAGAGTGACACTGCAATAGATCTATAGCATGAACACACAAACAATAGATTTTTAGCAGATATAACGATGGATTCATAACAGATACAACAATAGATCGATAATTGATATAACAACATATTCATGACAGATGCACTAAAGAATTTAAATGAGAACCTGCACATCCAGCTTTGATTTTTGGCCCGTCCATCTACATGGTGAGAGCACATAATGCACAGTTTGTACGTTTCCTGTGTGGTATGTAATTGCTTGTGTGCAGTGCCAGGCCCAAGCATGTCTGGCCTGGTTCATCAGTGTAAGACCCGAGTGCAAGCCTAGCCTGCCCACCTTATGAGCTTGATAGCAGGGCTCAAGGGGCAGACTGGCCATTGGGCTTTTGGTAATGGCTTATTTTGACCACAGTTGGGCTGAAATACTGTGCCCAGGAGCTCACATCCTTGCAATATTCTTCAAACAGAAAAAGTTAAAATTCTCTACATTTGTGATTTTTCATACATGGTCCATCCCTGATGAGGTCCACAACATGGATGGGACCAATTGATGCATCATCCATCCAAGGTTGCAGTACAGAAATGGTTCTGCTATCTTACGGTTCTACCAGCCCTGAGGTAACATCTTTCATCCAACCAGTTCCTAAGATGACGGAGGGGTGTGGTTTTTAGGGTAAACCACAATCCACGGCCGACAAAAAATCAAGGGTCCAAATCTAATATACGTGTGCCACGTCCTTCCGTACGTCCGTCAGTGTTGTGGCAAGGGATAGGGATTTAAATAGACGCGGATTAGCTACTGACAGATTGAGCAGACAGACTCCGTACTGAAGCTACGTCACCAAGTTCTGTGGGGCCCACCATGATGTATGTTTTGTATCCACACCGTCCATCCATTTGGAGAGATCATATTAGGGCATGAGCCAAAGAATGAGTCAGATCCAAAGCTCGAATGGACCCCACCATAAAAAGCAGTGGGGAGAGTGACGCCCACCATTAAAAACTTCTAAGGGCCACAAAAGTTTTCGATCAAGCTGATATTTGTGTTTTCCCTTCTTTCATGTCTGTGTTAACAGATGAACAGGTTGGATCTTAAATAAACATCGTGGTGGACCTCAGGAAAGTTTCAACAGTTGGCGTCACTCTCCCCCACTGTTTTCTGTGGTGGGGTCCACTCCAGCTTTGTAACATGCCCTAAAATGATCTCTCCAAATGGTTGGAAGGTGTTTATACAACACATACATCATGGTGGCACCCCCGGGAACTTGGTGACGTTGCTTCCGTAGCAAGTCTCCTCACTCGACCTATCAGCAGCTAATCCGAGTCCCATTCAAATGTGGCCTACTAATGATCCGAACCGTTTATTTATACAAGATACACAGTCCGTTTATTTACACAAGATACACAGTCAAAGGTTGCTGCTTCGATTCAAATAGCGCCTACTAAAGATGGATCATGCACGAAATCTGGAAATCGATAAACTTAGTATGCTTTTATGGTAATGAGTAAATTATGTTAGGGCTACCATGAATGTATGAATGTATGTAGTTTATCCACACCGTCCATCCATTTTTCAGCTTATTACAGGGGGTTGAGCCTAAAATTAAAGCATATCCAAAGCTCAAGCGGACCACACCACAAGAAACAGTGGAAAAAATGATTTCCACCATAAAAACCTTCCTAAGGTCCAATGATGTTTTATTTATGACACACATGAATGAAGGGGAAACACAAATATCATTTTGATCCAAAATTTGTGTGGCCCAACAGTAAATGTTCATTTCACACTATTTCAGTTTGGATATATTTAATTTTTGAGCTCGAGCTTTAAAATTATATGTTAAAAATAAATTCATAAATTTGCACATTCATCGAGAATGATGCTTTGTACAGCCAGACTTACCTCATCAACGAATGAAGGATAGATGACTAGTTGAGGTGTTCCGTGACCAATCCCTCCAATTCTATCCACTGTCCACGCAAAATGATGGGGATGTGCGCCACCTTTCTACGGTCCTCTTCGCTTCCATCTTTTAGTTTCAACCTATGTGACAATTCCGTTGGCATGTCTAATAAGGAGAGCGCTTGGAGTCCTGTGAGGTATTCAATCCCTTCTGGAAGCGTCTTCAACTTTCCACAGCTGTCCAAACATAGCTTTTCAATGCTTGGCAATGCTCCCTTCTCCATTACTATCCGATTTAGTTGTGTCATATCGTGTAAGTAAAGTTCCCTGAGCTTAGTGAAATGTCCATCGCAGAAACACAACTGCTGCCCTTCGTAGGCCTTGTGAAGGTACATGTACACCAGATTGGGCAATGCTTGGAGTGATGAAAGCGGATCTTCTTCTCTCAGCTTAGAGTAATATAAACCCAAATGGGTGAGGTTCACGAGGGAGCTAAGCCATGGAGGCACCTTCTCCAAACGCCCGTTCAGGAAAAGCTTATGAAGAAGCGGAGGGTTAGGAGAGAGAGCTTCCAATTCAAGTGTTTCTTCCTCTGTACTTGCAGTTACACTCAAATTCAGAAGGTGTTTCATCTTTCCGACTGAATTGCACAACTCAACTCCATCGATTTCTCTGACCTTAGAAATGCCAAGATTTCTCAGTTGGGTTAAGTTCCCAACTTTTTTAATAATCTCCCCTTCTCTGGCATCAATATCATCTAGACTTTGTAAACTTGTTAAATTACATATTCTTATAGGAACTTGGATGCTTTTGAAATAATCAAAACTATTTAGAGACTCGTCAATAATTCGATAAGTAAACAGGTGTCGTAGTTTCCGTAGCTTCACAATCCCACTAGGTAGCCTCTCTAGCTCCGTATTCCTGACGTCCAGTGTTTGAAGGTTCTGTAGCTTCCATAAAGATTCGGGAAGCTCCCTAACTTTAGTTTTCCTTAAGTTTAGATACCGTAAATTGAACATGTTAGTCACTTCATCTGGTATGCTTTGGATAGGAACTCCTTCTAGATTTAGGACCCTCAACAATCTAAAGCTTGATGCCATCGTATTTAAAGAATATGAAAAAGACGTGCTTCCACCAAACACCATAAGAGAACGAAGATGTACCATACCTGCAGTACATCGAATAATTTCTCCATTGCTGTAGATTGACATGCGGCGGACTTTGCCTTCTTGCCTTGCTTGCTTCTCATCATATATCATGCCGAACTTCACTTCATGTGATAAGGATAGGGCCACTTCACGTACGATATCATGCATTTGACAGCCTTTCACCCTTCCAGACTCGTTCTTCTCAACAACCTGAAGCATGTTACGATGCATGAGTTCCTTCAGGTAGTCTTCCGCCGCCTCCTCCATGGTAACTTTACCTCTATCCTCTACAAAACCCTCAGCCACCCACAACCTAATCAGCCGCTTGCGTTTAATTAAATAATCCTCCGGAAACATGCAACAATACAGGAAACAGTGTTTAAGGCGGTAGGGTAGATCATAGAAGCTAAGCAACAAGATGTGCTTTAGTCTTTCAAGCATTTGATCATTTGTCAACTGCCAGCTCAGGTCTCTGTAGACTCGATTCCACTCCAATGCTGTCTTGTCTTTCAATGACAAGAGGCTGCCCAAAGAAACAATTGCGAGAGGCAAGCCTCCACACTTTTCTACAATTTTTCGTGCCAATTGCTGCAACTCTGGAGGACAGGGTTCCTTCCAAAACGCCTTCTTACTGAAGAGTTCCCAAGCCTCTTTCTTTTGAAGGCGCTCAAGTGGAAATACACGGCTTCCATCACCTAATGCAGAGGCTACATTCTCAATTCGAGTAGTAAGCATTATCCTACTTCCACATCTATTTCGTGGAAAGGCAATATTAAGATCTGTCCATGCATCTACACTCCACACGTCGTCTAAGACCACAAGGTACCTCTTTGTGTCCAAATAATCACGCACCATCTCCACTAGTTGGGAGCGATTCATGCTGCTAACATTGCTCGGAACCTCAAGTTTGTTTTTCTTGAACAGATCAGTTATCACACTTTTTAGAAGTCCTTCCACATTGTAAGACTGTGAGACAGAAACCCAAACACAGCATTCGAAATGCTTCTTTACCATTTGATGCTTGTAAACTTTCGCCACAAGAGTGGTCTTGCCCAGACCACCCATCCCCACCACAGAAATAACAGTACGTCTTGGTTCTTCCTCTGTCAACCATACAACTATTTGATCTATTCTTTCTTTGAGCCCTACAATTTCATCATCGTCTTCATAAGGAGCAGTTTCTCCACGATGTTTCCATCTTTCATTAGCATTCTGTGAGCTCGATCCATCTTCTGTATTAATAAGATTATATTGATCTTTTCTCATTGAAATGGCTGCAATATTTCTCTTTAGACCTTGCAGTTGAGTGGCAAAACGGTGCCTATAGCGAATATTCTTAAGGAGAGTGATGGTATTAAGGAGACAACCCCTGAATCCACCTCGTTGTGGCCTGTCCATGCGATACACGAACTCATCGATGATGTCCTCCACTTCATATGTAGCATCTCTTACTTGCCCCACCCAGGTTCTCAATCCTTCATTGCTATCCTTTCTTGTATCAGCATCCCTTAAGAAGGCTCGCATGTTTTCAAGTTCGAGCTTGATTTCTTCTACTTCAGTCCGTACTCCCCTTAGTAGGGATACTTCTTGAGTCAGAAGGGAACTTAGCTTTTCAAACAAGAATCCAGAAACACTCTCCGCCATTGCTTCTTCTACACGAGACAAAAACAGACGTTATCAATTGAAATAATGCTTTGGTAACGGTAGATACAAAAACAGACGTTATCAATCCAAATAATGCTTTGGTATTGTTTCGGTTTTTCTTTACTTTACTTTTTTCTGTTTATTTTTATTTTTATTTTTTGTTAATCTTACCCGGAAAAGGTTTAAAAGATGGGGCCGTATCCACTACAAAAGTTAAAAAGCAATCAAAACCCGAGGAGTCCGTATACACCACGCAATCCCCTTCCCAGTGGGCCAGGCCTGTGGTTGCCTTTAGCTCGGGTTTGAGTCGGGATCCTCTGTTATCAGGTCAACAGAGAATTCCTATTACCCTAATGGTTTGGCGTCCGAAGCTATTTTTTATTATTTTTATTTTTTTAGTGAGTAGTGACGTGGACCAATGAGAATTAGGGTATCAGAAATTCTCTGTTGACCTGATAACAAAGGGTCCCGACTCAAACCCGAGCTAAAGGCAACCATAGGCCTGCCCACTGGGAAGGGGATTGCGTGGTGTACCACGTACACACCACCACCGACCTCAGTGATGTGTTTACATCAAGTTCGATGGGCCCACCACGACTTATGTTTTATATCCAAACCGTCCATCCATTTGGAGAGATCATTTTAGAGCTTGAGCCCAAAAATGAACCAGATCTAAAGTTCAAGTGTACCACACCATAGAATGCAGGGGGATAGAGTGATTACCATTGAAAACCTCTCGAGGGTCACAGAAGTTTTAGATCAATTTGATGTTTGTTTTCTTTCCCTTCATCTAGGTTTGTGTGACTTTATGAACAGGTTGCATGGCAAATAAACATCATGGTAGGGCCTGTGAAGGTTTCAATTGTGGGAATCAGTCCCCATTGCTTTTTGTGGTGTAGTCAGATCTCCCTCATTTCTTGGCTCACAACCTAAAATGATCTTGCAAATTAGATGAACGGTGTTGATATAGTACATATATCATGGTGGGGCCCACAAAACTTGGTGACATCAACACACCACGCAATCCGTTTCCGGCCGGCCCAAGGACACCCCGCGTAAATACAGGTAAATGCTAATCATTAGCTTTATCTCTGTTAAGAATAAATGGATATTTCCTCCTTGGAAAGCCATTTGTAAAGGGTGGACTTAAACTCGTAGGCTCAACTGTGATGCCTATGCCATATCCATGCCGTCCATCCATTTTACCGGACCATTTTAGTGCATGAGCCCAAAATAGGTAAGATCCGAAGCTCAAGTGGGTCACGTAATAGGAAATTGTGGTCGTAAAAGGATTTTAACAGTAGGCGTTCAACTAGTTAAATATTTCACGTGGCCTGCTCCACTTGAGTTTGGATCTACCTTAATTTTGGATTTATGCCCTAAGATCAGCCCTCAGAATGAGTGGACAGCATGGATAAGACACATGTATCACAGTGGGCACCACATGAAATTTGCACTTTCCTCAATTTTAATGTCCAAAAAACAGTAATTGTGAATATATGAAAAAGTGTTGGTAAATAATCAATACGCTTATAGGAGCATTTAAAAGAGGGAATTGAAAAACAATCACAAACTATCGATCAATCAAACCCATTCTTAGTGTCTCCTAGATTTTTCATTAGTTATGAGAACCGTTGATATGGTGGGCCATCGAGGATGCCTACGGAGAGATTTTGTGGGTATTAACCAAATGGACAACTCGATTGTAATGTTTCTTTGCACGTTGAGATACATTTATAATGTATAAGGGGTTAGATTTTTGATTTTTTAGTTGAGGCTTTTGCTTCAAATTTTGTGATTGGGATATCTTGATTTTCTTTTTTATTTTTAGCTTTGATTTGAGCATTTTCATTCGTGTTTCTAATTTGGGTATTTGATTTGAGAGTTTATGAAATAGGTTGTAATTTGGAGATTTGATTTGGGGGTTTCAATTTATGAATTTGTTTGGGATTTTTGATATGGATCCTTTGGACTGGGTGCATTTGATTTAGGCCTTTTGAATTGGAGGCATTGCTTAGGGCTATTGATTTTTTTCCCCCTATCTATTATTTATTGTCCTTACTAATCTTTGCATTTAGTAAATTTGTGTTGGGTTAGGCCAGATTGGGAATAACCATGTATTTGATGTAGGACGTGGCACAGATACATTCCTAGCATGCTTGGACCAAAAGGAGGTGAACCATAAATTGACCATAACTTTTGGTCCAGGTATCGTTACGGGGTGTACAACCTATCAATCTTTACTGAAATGGGTCATTTGAGGTTAATCGACCCACAAAGTTAGTCGTGTTTGTCCGTTTCGTCAGAAAACTTGCGCTTTCAGCTAAAGATGTGGTAGGTGTTGGATTGGTGCGCATCAAGATGTATGATGGCATGGAGCGTACATTGACAGAAGTGAGGTACATTCCTGACATGAGAAAGAGCTTGGTATCTCTAGGAGCACTCGATGTGCTTGGGTGTAATTTCACCAATTTCAATGGTGTCCTTAAAGTTTTAAAGGGGCACTTATTATTATGAAGGCTCCACATATGCTTGGATTCCATGTCAGCACATATGTGGCATGCACGTATAGGCCACATGAGCGAGAGGTGCGTGAAGGTTCTTTCTAATCGTTGTTTAATTTCATCTTTTAAAGTTTTTTATTTAAGTATATGTAAGCATTATATATATGGTAAACATTCAAAGTTATCTTTTAAATCTAGAAAACATGTATGTAATGGTATACTTGATTATGTGCATTCTGATGTATGGGAGTTATCACTTGTGGTTTCTACTGGAGGGTCGTCATGATTCATCATGTTTATTGATGACCATTCCAGGAAAGTTTGGCTTTATTTCATGAAAAATAAATCTGAGGGTTTCACTAATTTCAAACAATTGAAGGCCATGATGGAAAAGTAGACAAGGCGAAAGGTAAAAGTTCTAGGGACAAACAACGGCGGAGATTTTACTTCAGGTAAATTTAATCAATACAGTAAGGATTAAGGGATTGTAAGGTGCAACACAGTGTGCTACACACCGGAGCATAACTGTGTGGCTAAGTGGATGAATTAGACTTTCTTGTAGAGGGCTTGATGCATGATTAAGAATGCTAGGTTGGGCAATGAGTTATGGTTGAAGCCGTTAATATGACATATTACTTAGTGAATCGGTCTCATTCTACAATCATTGATTGTAAGATTCTAGAGGATGTATAAAGTAGTCAGAAGGTAGACTATTAGGGACTCCGTGTGTTTGGTTGTGAAGCTTACTCTCATGTACCGTCAGTTAAGAGAGATAAGGTAGACCAAAGAGGAAAAAAGTACATCTTTGTTGGATATGGTGGTGTGAAAAGGTATAAGTTGTATGACTGGGTCACACGAAAAATCATCATTAGTAGTTACGTTAAATTCAACAAAGGGTACTTATTCCACAAGAATGAACTGGATGAGTAAGAGGAATCAGAAAGCTTGGTTGTAGATGTTCAGGTTGACACAGGTGATACTCAGACTAAAATAGATATGCAGACAAAGGTATCGAAGCAGGTGTAGCAGCCACCTATGAGAATGAATCTACCTTGGGATTGCAAGTTATCAGCGAGATACAAGAATGACTCTAATATCCCATATACCCTTATTACGAATGAGGATGATCCTTCTTCTCTTCAGAAGGCTTTTGATGGGACTGATGTAGAAAAATAGAAAGCGGTAAAGGACAATGAGATGGACTTATTGCATAAGAATGAGACATGGGAGCTGGTGGAGCTTTCCGTCAGTCGAAATTAAATTGGGTGCAAGTGGATCTTAAAGAAGAAACGTGATATGTACAAGGCAAGGTTGGTAGCATAGGGTTACATTCAAAGGGAAGGTGTCGACTTCACTGAGATATTCATGCCGATTGTGAAGTAAGTATCTATCAGATTCGTGTTGGCTTTGCTTGCCCAATACGATCTCTAGCTGGGGCAAATGGATGTGAAGATTGCATTCCTGCACGGGAATAGGAAGAGCATATCTACATGAAATAATCAGAAGGCTTCAAAATAAAATGGGCAGAGAACAAGGTTTGCAAGTTAAAGAGGTTATTATACGGCCTGAAATAGTCGCTTACGCAGTGGTATAAAAATTTTGATTCTTTCATATTGAGTCAGGAGTTCACTAGGAGTGAATATGATAATTGTGTTTATTATAAGAGACTGAGTGAAGAAAAATTCATCATGCTGGTATTGTATGTTGATTACATATTGATCACTAATCATAACATGTCGGAAATCAATGTACTGAAGACTTAGTTATTAGGGACATTTGAGATGAAAGATCTAAAGGCTGCAAGAAAGTTTCTCGGCATTAATATACATAGAGACAGGAAGAGGAGCAGGCATTGATTATCTCAGAAGGATTACCTTGAGAAAGTATTGGTGAAGTATGGGATGGATAGAGTAAAGCCGGTTAGCGTTCCTCACGCCGCTCACGTTAAGCTTTTTTCAGAACAATGTCCTAAAACAGATAAAAAAATAGGGTATGTCTCATGTGCCCTATTCAAATGTGGTTGAAATTTGATGTATGCCATGATCTATATGAGACTGGATATTTCATAGGCGGTTAGTGTTGTTGGCAGATATATGTTTAACCCTGAAAAGTAACACTAGCAAGTGGTGAAATGACTACTTTGATACATTTGAGGTACATACGACTACGTCTTAACTTTTGAGAAAACATAAGCCAAGTTAGTTAGATATGTGGATTCAGATTATGTAGGCAGTATGAATTCTAGAAAGTAGACTTCAATTTATTTGTTTACGCTAACGGGTGAAGCGATTAGTTAAATGTCAAAGCTTTAGTTCGTGGTGACTCTTTTCATGACCAAAGCTGAGTATATGACAGTGACAAAGACTTTTAAAGAAGGTATTTAGTTGAAGAGAATGATAAATTAGTTGGATCTTCAGCAGAAGATCATTCCGGTTAATTGTGACAATGAAAGCGCGATCAATTTCGCTAAAAATTCTATTTATCACTCACGTACTAAAAACATTGATGTTCATCACCATTTTATCTTACAGGTACTTGAGGAAGGAGACGTGACTCTAGAGAAGATTCACACAAGCCTGGATTCGACGGACATGCTTACTTATGTGGTTCCTATAGAGAAGATCAAGTTCTTGCAACTTCTCTGGCTTGGCGAGGGCGTAAAGAAAGATGAAGGATGCACGAGAAGCGATGTTAGTACTATGATGAAAGAATAATTACAAATGGAGAAAAATGAGCTACGAAGAAAGACAATTTAAGACATGGTGGAGATTATTGATTGATGTCTTAAATCTGTAATTCAATAGTCTCTCGATGACAGGTTCGATGCCATTAAAGTTGGCTCGATGCCATTAGAAAAATCTAGAATATATTGATTTGGTTGGTGGACACTTTGGGTGCTCTGTTCGATGTCATCGAAGGCTGCTCGATGCTATCAAAAGACTAGTCGATGTCATTCGTAAAATCCAAAATATTCATGTTTAGTCATTGTAACAGATTGGTATTAGTTCGATGACATCGAAGTGTGTTTGATGCCATCGGTGGTTTAGTCTATGCCATCGAAGTCTCATTGAAGGTGCCACCAAATTGTTGCATAGAAAATATGCAAAATTGTGAAATTGCGGTGTTTTTGCCGGATTTCTTACAGATTTCTTTTCTATTCCAATTGTGATTCTCCTAGAGGTTATAAATATCAGTGTAATTGATACTAGGGAGTATCTTAGAGCTTTCAAATTCGTCCTAGGGTTTAAAGGGGCTTGTAAGGGAGATTCGAGGCTTGTTTGAATCGGGTAATCTCTATCTCTTGTAATTTCTGCTTTCATAGTATGATTTGTTGCTTTGTTCCGTAGTTTTTCTTAAAAGGGTTTTTCCACATTAAAATTTGGAGTCCTTGTGATTGTGCTTGGATTGTGTGATTGGATTACTCTACTTGATTCATCTCTGAGTGCTTATGCGGTCCCCCAACAAATTCAATGACCACGATTGAAACATTTGTATGACCACAAAAGTTTTGTATCAATCTAAGTTGTTGGTGTTTTCACTTCATAAAAGTGAAAATCACCATAAAATGGTTTGGATGGCATATAAACATCAAGGTGGAACTTAGGAAGTTTCAACAATAAGCACCCAATGCCAGTCTATCCAACGCTTTTCTTGGACAATCAAATTCGTCCATTGGGCGGATAGATCGCATATATGACCAATGTTTGCGACACAATATGGAATCTGGGATACCCTGTTTATAATAAATGAAGTTCATTCATAACTATTAGTGTGATATGATGTGATAATACTCGAGGGTCGGATATGGTGGTATGTGAAACTGCGTACTAGCTGTCGGTCTACATTAGGGCAACGAGCCTGTCACATTGGCAAAACATTAGGTGAGGAGCCTGCCATGTTGGTAAAATATTAGGTGACCAACTTCCCCGTAGTTACCGTCGAGGACATAGGAATGTTGTGACCCTATCATGATGATGATGATATGGGTGGTATGCTTTCTTAACACTTGCGTCATGTGACGACCTTCACCTCTAATCGTGGTCGTCCTTGGGTGGTTAACCCTACTACAATTCTGATTAAGTTATAGGGACTTAGGGACAATGAAACCCAGAGTGGATTAAAAGATATTGGTGTGGAGCCGCCTAGTGCCACAACGAACTACGTGATCTGGATAGAGACCCGAGATTCGACGGTGGTATCCCTGCTTCATCAACCGACTGTTTAACCTGAACATTTATAAATACTCGACTAATCATGCATTTCATAACATTTATTGGGTTGTGTGCGGGCTAACCATTGTGCATATGTTGACGTCCTCGCTAGCGATAGCGTTGATGTAGTTCTATATTGGTATCATTGATCTCGGGCTATACATACACATTTAAAGTCATTCATACATTTAAAGAACTAGAGATGTGGTTTTTGTGTTTTGATATGTCATTATCACCTATGCCTATTTTTGTTTGATAACAAGTGAAACTTAGTATAATAGTAACACTTAGTTGATCATTGACTCCTACCTAAGACTGTGTTTTTAAAAACCAAACAAGGGATAGTATTGATACAGGTACCACCGAGATCTTAGATGAGTAGGCTTAGATCCACTTGCACCATTGTCATTATATTTTGAAGCATTGAGAGAAAATAGAATACTTTATACTTTAGTCATTTTGGATATGCAAATTGTGGCTTGTGTAGTCCCCATCACCACTATTGGAATTATACAATTTGAATGTTAACCATACATTCATGAGTTTATTTATCTCTGCTTAACTTTTGATGACGCCGATTTAAAGATACTTTGATTATTGATGATGGGCGAATGTTAACCAAATTGCGCAGGCATGTGGGAACTCGCCCACGTGAATTTTTACTAGGTTCATGGCTGAAAACTCGAGACTGGAGTCTCTGTACTCAAGTGCTTTCGAGGTGTGACACCACACCACTGGATCATTGGGGATTAAATGCCTACCACTAAAAACCTCTTAAAGGCGAAAGAAGTTTTCAATCAAGCTAATATTTATGTTTTCCTTTCATCTAGGTCCATGTGACCTTATGAACTGGTTGAATGTCAAAAAAAAAACATCACAATGGGCCCTAATAAATTTTCAACAGTGGGGGTCATTGTCACCACTTCTTTCTATAGTGTGGTCCACTCGAATATTCAATCTACCTCTTTTTTGGGGTCATGCCGTAAAATGGTCTTTCAAAATGGATAGACGAATTAGATAAAACACTTATATCATGCTGGCCCCATAGGGCCCCTAATGGGATTGTCCATCTCTAGCTAGTTTTGGGTAGTACCACTCCCGCCCAACACAACCCGCTTCCAGCTGGACACAAATTTCCTGCCCCAAGGCTTTCGTGGGCAGGAAGCTAGGTGGGGCCAACCGTGATATTTGTGATAAATCGACTCTATCCACCTATTTTGAGAGCTCATTTTAAAACATGCGACCAAATATGAGGTGGATCTAAAACTAAAGTGGGCCACATGAGAGGAAACAACAGGGAATGAATGACTACTGTTGAAACATTCATATGGCTATAAAAGTTTTGTATTAGGCTAAGTTTTTCGTGTTTCCATATCATCCTAGTTGGAATGAACTTGTAGATAGTTTAGATGGCATATAAACATCAAGGTAGAGCCCAAGAATATTTCAATGCATGCATTTCTTTCCCCACTCTTTCCTTACGTGTGACCCATTTGAGTTTTGGATCCTTGTCATTTAAGGTTGCATGTCCTAAAATGAGCTTAAAAATGGATGGACGAAATACATTTTACACAAACATCAAGATGGGCCCCACTTAGGTTCCCTTCACATTAAAGCCTTTGGTAGGAAATCGACTAGAGATGAAAGCAAATTGTGTAGGGTGCAAATTCGGTATAAATATTTTATCATGCAGTGCGCATATAACTCCCATACGCTGCGGTTTGTAGGAGAGCATTAATATATATATATATATATATATATATATCGAGCCGAGTCAAGTTGAGGTGGGCCAAGCTTTGCTTGACTCGTCCGTGCTCTCCTCAAGCTCGAGCTCGCCCTTGAGCTTACCATTGGAGCTTAGCTTGTTTATCAAACCTTTCGAGTCAAGTTCGAGGCGAGCTAGTGGATCCAATCGAGGCAAGCTTACCTTGTGTCGAATTGAGCTTGCTCCCAACCTGACCCAACTCGCACCTGACTCAACCCAGCAACCCGACCCAATCGACACCCGACTCAACCTAGCCACCCGACCCAACTGACCCAACCCACACCGACCCAACTCCCTGATCATATATTCAATTAATAATATATATATATATATATAATATTTAACTATTTTTTTAATTTTTAAATATAATTTATTATATATAATATAATATATATTCGAATCGAGCCAAGCTCTAGCTCGAGCTTCGAGTCGGACCGAGTTCAAGTCAAGTCGAGTCAAGATTCACTATGATCGAATTCGGCTCATTTTCAAAACGAGTTTGGTCATTTGAAGCTTGGCTCGCCTCAAGTTGAGTCAAGCCGAGCTAGGTCGAGCTAAGCTGAGTGAGCTTTTCGAGTTAGCTTAGCTCGCGTACAGCTCTACCTAAAATAAGCTTGAAAATAGATGGGAGGGATATATTTCTCACAAACTTCATGGTGGGTCTCGCTTGTATTTCCTACTCACAAAAACCTTTGGTGGGAAATTACCATAAAGATGGAAGCGGATTGCATGGGGGAAAATTAGGTGTTAAACACTTTTACTTTCCGTGGACATATAGCTCCCTTGCATTATGGTTTGTATGGGAGCATTACTTATATAGGTACGTATTTAATTATTATGAAGGTGGCATTTGGATCTTAAGTTACTTAACATAAGCTACTTATATCTCAATTACCTTATCTTAGTTTTTACCCATTAAGCAGATAAGTACATTTGGCAAAGACGAACTTCTCCTCTCTTTGGTCTCTCTGGATGTCTCTCTTTAGCATCTCATGAAAAGTAGAAAAGATAAAAACAAAAAATTAACTAAAATAATTCAGTAATTTTAAGTAAAAAAGTTACTTATAATTAATCATAAACCAAATTTACTTATCTGAAATAAGTTACTTATCTAGTGTGTAAGTAGAAAAAAGTAACTTATTTGGTGGTATCCAATTAATGGATCCTAAGCAACCTCGTTAATTGATGGACATTTTTTTTTTCATTTTAGGAAAAATCGTTCCTTAAACTAATCTACGTTAAAGAAAACGGTTTGAAGGTCCCAAAAAAAGTATTGGAATGTAAATATCATATTAATATATAACGTAATATTTTCTGAAATTCCCTTTATAACACTATTGAAATCGGATTGCCTACTGAGTTACTCAGTAATGTTCTTATCACACTGAGTAAACTCAGTTGGGCCCACCTTGAATGTATGTAGTCTATTCATATTGTCCATCCGCTTGTCCATCTAATTTAAGGGGTTGAACCCAAAATTAGAGCATATCCAAAGATCAAGTGGATCATACCATATGAAACAGTGGAGATAATGATTTCCACGGTTGAAACCTTTTTAGGCCTCACAGTGATGTTTATTTGTCATCCAAACTGTTCATGAGATCACACAGACATGTATGAAGGTCAAAAACAAATATAATCTTAATCCAAAACTTCTATAGCTGCTAAGAAATTTTCAACGGTAGACATTCAATTCAACTGTTTCCTATGGTGTGGTCCATTTAAACATTGTATATGCTTTATATTTGGGTTCAAACCATAAAATTATCTAATGAAATAAATGAACGAAGCGGATAAAATACATAAATTATGGTGGAACTCACAGAATTTACTCATAAGCTAAGCGTAGTCAGTTACTGCGCAATCCGCTTCCCATTGTCTTTGTAACAGTAGAATATATCCTACGAGATCTATACAGCTGTATGTGCAGTTGTCATGCATATCTTAATTATTCTGGAAAAAAAACAAAGGGAATGGACCCTATCGGAGGACAAATGCTGGTGAGTGGTGAGCGGAATTGGATTGCGTACAGCACCGGCCACCAAGGGCTATACCTGAGGGTTGACCCTGTAGGGTCCACCATGATGTATGTGTTTTATTCATGCATCCATCCATTTTTTCAGCTCATTTTAGTATCACCCTAAAAAAGAAGTGTATCCAAAGCTCAAGTGGACCACACTACAGGAAATCGTGAGGATTGAATGCATACCGTTGAAAACCTCGAGGGCCTCGGAAGATTCAGATCACGCTGATATTTGTTTTTTCCATTCACGAAGGAATGTTTGACCTTATGAACAAGTTGGTTCGCAAACAAACATCATGGTTGGCCGTTGAAAGATTTTAATTGTGGGTGTTATTACCCAAGATTTTAATTGTGGGTGTTATTAACCCCCCCCCCCCCCCTGTTTCCTGAAGTGTGGTCTATTTGAGCTTGGGATTTGCTTTATTTTTCAGTTCACGCCTTAAAATGAGCTACCAAAATGGATGGACGGTGTGGATTAAACACGGACATCATGGTGGGCCAAACAATCCACTTCCCTGGTGTGCCTGAATGCATGACGAAAACGAACTCAATGGGAGGGAAGAAGAGAGAGCTAGAGAACCATACCGGAAATTAAAATTATAGGATGCCTCCTACGGCGTCGGAGAACTCTCAGCCTTGATCTTTTAGAACCAGAATTTCACACCACTTACTTAAATCTGAGAAGGAGAAAGGAAAGGAACGATAAAAATGTCCAATGGACGGGATGATTTTTTAAAGATAGAATAGAAATGCTTTACTTGTCGTCTTCATAGACTCTATTATTGAAGCTTGGGGATGCTTTACCTTTCCTCTTCATAGACTTTATTATTGAAACTCGGGGTTACATGAATATCCTGTAACCTAACCTGGGCCTATCATGATGTCTGTGCTATATCCACTCCGTCCATCTATTTAACCAACACATTTTAGAATATGCATTCTCCATCTAATGGTGAACAATCCCCCTGTGAATGAGTACGGCCCAAAGACCATATTATCAGGAAATCTTACTCCTTTCAACCTTCAAATTAAAATTCATTGATCGAACCGTTGGGATCTATTGAACCATGTGAATTTCAGGGTGTGTGGCATCGAAAGGGAGGCTCATGAATTGGTCCGTCTGCGTTGTAAACATGGACGACAAGTGTACATCCTACACATGCATGTGCATAAGCATAGGTGATCTTCTAATGTACAGTTTACAAAATTATTCGGTATGTCTAGGGAACATTGACTCTTTTAATACGTCTCTTGGTTTAAACAGCTGAATGATCAAAATCAAAGATCAGGATCGTCCATCAATTTGACCAAAGTTTCGTTAGCCATGAAGAAATACTCCTGTTGATCAGGTGTAACCATCCGTCCATGGCTTTGGAAAACAACTTATAAAATGAGAGGCCATTGTTTGAAAAGAAAGCATCCTACAGTTAATATCGATTTTTTTTTTTTTTTTTTTTTTATACAAGTAGTCGTCAAAGAAAATTAAGGAAAAACTAATGGATGGTCAGGATTGATGAATATTTGAGCAGAATGTCATATATGCCCTTGGGACAGTAAGATCCTCGGTGTGCCATGGACGTACATCAGCGTTACCTTTAATAATTGAAGACAGATTGTTTTTATCTTGGAATAGTTTTCCGACAGCTGTCACGGACCGTAAAGTTCTGCCTTTGGTTTGTGGAATGCAATCTCAACCACACAATCGAGAAGTAGGGATCCTTTCCTAACCAAAGATTTACGGACGCAGCTTTGGGATCCACCTTACTGTGGGGCCACCTTGATGCATTTATATTAAATCCACTCCCAACATTCGTTTTGTCAGCTCATTTCAGGATATTATCCAAAAAAAGAAATGCAGCAGATTCAAATCTCAGGTGGACCAACCACATGAAACAGTAGCGATTTCTGTGGTCCCTTGGGCTAGGTTTGTGTGACCTTATCACCACGTTGGATGGCAAATAAACATTCGATGGCTACTAAAAAGTTTTTAATGGTCAGCATTCAATTACTACTGTTTATTGAGGTGTGGTCCACTTGAGATTTAAATCAGTTAATGTTTTGGCTACTGCCCGAAAATGAGCTAGGAGAAACGGATGAACGGATTGGATACAGGACATATACATACCCTACAGCAAGGGATTCACTGAAGGCGCATCCCGATATGCAAAGGATACTTTCAACACTGCATCGTTTGACGCATTAGTCAGCTAATAACCGTGTAAGCTAACCATGACATCAACGGCTGATTTCGACGCGATCCCGTCACGTCTCACATCTATCTTTAATACACTGTATATCAGCACGGCCCGTTGTCAGCCGAAGCGGATTGCGTGCTAGCGTTGCTTGGAAGGAATCGGTCCAGGCGGGGGTTTCATGGACCCACCGTGTTGTATGGATTTTATAACCCAAAACCAGCAATGATCGAATAAGGAAATGGAACAAAATCATATCACTATCAAGTCATAAATTGAAAGGCTGTGATCATCTGATCAGGATGATATCACGCCCATGTACAATTCACAGTGGACGCTTCCTCTCCAATGGCCCACTGTGATCATAGGTGTCCCACTCGGGTCCTATATAGGGGAAACGGATTGGCTACTCCCCCTGCCACTAGTCTGGTAGCTAGTGGTCGGTGCTCTTTGGGCCTACTATGCTGTGTTTGGTTCATCCATTCCGTTAATCCATTTTTACATATCATTTTAGGGTTTGATCTCAAAAAATGAGAGAGATATAAATCTCAGGTTAACTACACCATAGAAAACAATAGTGATTGAATATCCATCATTAAAATCCTCCTAAGGTGTAGGTCTATCATACGAACGGCTGCTTTCCATGCCATGCGGTGTTGCTGTGCGTCCATTTTTTAATCGTCTCTGTACCTCCGCCCGTGTCTAACCCCAAATGAGCAGTTATATGGGAGGGAGGGCCCATCGTGACTCATCTATTTATCCATGTCATTCATTCATTCATTTTCTCAATTCATTTTAAGTCATAAGCATAAAAATTAAGTACATCCAACGCTCAAGTGGACCACACCAAATAATAATACAAGAGTAATATGTGGTGTGGTCCTAGTAAATGTGCCTCATTTTTATGTTCATGACTTAAATTGAAAGGGGGGAGGAGGGTAGGACATCTCCGTACATCCTCTCCTTAGCTTCAACCAAGTAGTACATATGGGGGCCGGGTGTGGATTAGGTCCTACCCACCGTGATGTAAGGGTTTTATCCACGACGTTTGTCGTTTTTCTCATGTCATTTTAAGATATGTTCAAGAAATTATGCAGCTGCCAGGCTTAAGTGGACTACACAGTGGGGATTGAACATCTACCATTAAAAACTTATTAGGAACTGGGGAAGTTTTGGATCAAGATGATATTTGTGTTTTCAGTTCATGGGGGTTTACATGACCTTATGAATAGGTTGAATGGTAATAATACATCAAGGTGCCCCGGGAAAGGTTTCAAAGGTGGTTGTCATTATCACTGTAGCTTCCTAGCTTCCTTTGGTGTGGTCCACTGGAGCTATGGACTGCTCATTTTTAGAATCACACTTTAAAATGATTTGAGCAAAGCGATGAACGATGCGGATAAAACTCTTACATCGTGGTGGGCCCCACAGAGCCTTACTTGGATCCGTCGGGGTAGGATGCAATCCGCATCTACTGATGGGGATGCGGTGGGGCCCAACGTGAGGTTTGTGAGAAATCCATTTCGTTTATCCGTTTTGTGAGCTCATTTTAAGATACATAAAAAATTAAAATAAAATTGAGAGGGATCCTGCACTTAAGTGAGCCAAAACTGTGAGAATTGAACTTCCTACAGTTGGCGTCTTCTCATGGGAAGCGGACTGGCTGGTGTACCACACACCACCAACCTGGCTTGTGTGGGTACATGTCATGCGAAGACAAGCCCTAACGCCCCTCGGCCTCCTTAGTTGTACGAACAGTTCAAGTCAAATCAAAGTTAGGTGGGCCCCACAATGATGCATTTATTATATCAACACCGTTCATACATTACTTGGAAATATCATTCTAGGCATGTACTCTAAAATGAGTCATATCCAAAACACAGGTGGCCACACCACAAATATCAGTGAAACAATGATTCTCATCCTTCAAACATTCCTAGGGCCCATTATAATATTTATTTACCATCCAATTTTGTCATAAGTTCATACGGGGCTGGGAGATGCGTAAAAACAAATATCAGATTGGTCTAAAACTTCTGTTACTCCAGCAAGGTTTCAATGGTAGACACTCAATCCGCAGTGTGGTTCACTTATCTTTTGATGTCTTATTTTTCGGTTCAACAGCTACAAAGAGCTCACCAAATGTACGGACAGTTAGGATATTACACATACGTCATGATTGGACCCACAGAACTCGGTGACGTCAACGCACCAGCCACATCGGTGGTGTCTGGTACACCAGTCAATCCGCCTTCTTACCTTCCACGGAGCAGCACATTTGAGGAAAATCCACAGCTGTTTATCGAAGTCTAGACCACACATTCAAGCATTCGAGTTGCCGGACAGACAACCACACTCAAAGTTTTCGTTGTCCTAGATTGTGACTCGGTGGAAAATTGTTAGGTGGGACAAACAATCACACACAACCAACGTTTCCGCTGTGGTAGATCACTAAAGAACGATAAAGAAGGTATCTTATATTAGCTGGTGATTTCTTGAAGTGGGTCATATGAATTTTAATTTGATTTCGATTGTAATAAATTTTTTTTTTTTTTTCCTGTTTACAGCAAAAGATTGTGATGAAAGTCCAGATGAACAACGATTTGAAGAGCCGGACCAAGACCCTGAAAATTGCAGTCAGCATACCAGGTAATTTCGCCAGCATTTAGCTCAGATGTAATGCGAAGATTGCAGTTCTAACTAATTCAACGCGGGATTAAAATGTCATCAAAATCAGGTGTCAGTTGAGCAAACTGAGTGCATTGAGTCGATGAAGGCAGATTTGGGGATGAATGTGATGTGCTTGACCCCAATTCCAATTGCAATTCGATTTGAGATTCGTCCCAAATGGGTGCCGAAATGGAATCTAACCAGACAATATATTCATTTAAATGTTAAACTAGAGTACCTATGTCTTCTTGGTACCTTGAAGTTCTGAACCGAACTGAAGATATGCCATCAACCAGAGAACCTGATGGAGTCTTTGTAATTTCTGATTTGGGTTTTTAGTCGTCATTTTGATAGTGTTGCTTGCAGGTACTATATCTACTGCGTTGGAGGAGCAGACATAAGGACCAACTTGTTGTGGTCGGTGAGGGAGTTGATGCGGTCGAGTTGATAAGTCTGCTTAGAAAGAAGACGGGATACACAGATCTCATTAGCATCGAAGACGTCCATGAGAATATAGAGAAGAAGGACGAAGAAGGCGGGGGCGAGAAGAAAGACAAAGCAGGTGGTGGCAGCAAGAAGAAGGACAAGCCAGACGATTGTGAGAAGAAGGACAAAGAAGGCGGCGGCAGAGCTGGCGAGAAGAATGACAAGGCGAGCGGAGAACTGAGAAAGATGGGGGCGAACAAAGTGTACGGCGGCTGGTTTATGTATGGGCCTGATACATGTGCGGAGGCTGTCCCAGACAAACCAAAACTACAAGAATGGCTGCTGACGGCGGCCCATTAAGAAGAAGAAAAACTTCCACTGGGCTCGCCTTCATAGTGTCCGTATGCCATTCAATATAGCAGCTGGAGCAGGGACGATGACAATCCATCTCTGCGAGTGGGCCTACAGGTTCTCTCCATCTCTTGTGGTGGTTTGGTTGTAGCTTGGATGTGGTGGGAAGTAGTGGGACATTGATATCCGTTTTCGAGCCTTTTTATTTATTTATTTATTGAGACTGCCATGTAAGGATACGGATAAAGCTGATATTCGTGTTTTCCCTTCATCCATTCGGGTGTGTGTGACCTATTCAACAGATTGGATGGTAAATGACCATTAGGGGTCGCTTGACACCGTAGATTTGGGGGGATTTCAAGTCGCCTGGCTGTCTGGCAGCATAAAGTAACCATGGATTTGCAATTCCCTCAAAATAAGGGGTTTGAAATCTACAGTGGGAGCTTGGATTACACCTAAAATCTATTCAATAGTTGCATGTGTAACATGTGTGTTACCATACTATTGTTCTATTGGGCACATAGCTCACTAATGATATCCAAAAACAATTAGATTATCAATTGCATCATTTAACTAGTTTAATATGATGTTCAACACTATCCAAACATTGTCCATGCAAATCAACGGCTAAAAATTGTTGGTTAGTCACTCGGACATGATTTTGTGCTTGTGGCCCATCCCAAATTTGGAATTTCATCATTTTCGGGCAAAACATATATTTCAGCGGGCTTATTATAACCATTGTGTTAAACATTACCTACATCGTTAATTAGCTATATTAAAGTTGATTTAGTAATTAAATTCCAATCCCCATAGGTATACCATGTGTAACTACTTTTGGATTAAAGTTGATTCTCATTGCATGGTGCCAAACACAACAGCAGGATTTCAAATCCAAGGGGTTCTGAATCCATGCTCCCAAACAGGCCCTTATATTGGGAAGTAGGAAGTTTTTAATAGTTGTTCAATCACCACTGTTTCCTGTGGTGGGGTCCACCTAAGATTTGAATCTGACTCATTTTTTGGTCTCATGACCTAGAATGTTATGCCCCTGGTGGGTTCGCATGCTTTTGTACGAATAGACTCACCATTGTGTGATGGACCTCACCATGGATGGTGGTTATTCTAGTTCCAGTTTCTACAGTCGTCTTCTGGACCCGCCATGGATAGAAAGCAGGGTATACTCTGTTTCTGTTTGTTCAAATGGGTTCACTGTTAATCCGATGGAACTGCATGGATGCACTATTCTATATATCATCATCTGTGGGACCATCGTAGCCCTTGATTTTTGTCCGCAAATAGGCTATTAATGAAAGAAGGGCACTTGTTTGATACTCTAGAAGGGTGTAATGGTTGATATCCAGGCACTCAAAATTTGCAATTGTGGCATATATGATCAGCTCAAATTAAGCCACTCAGATTGTAAATAGGAAATCATCCTACGAAATGTAAGTGCCTTTGGCTAATGGGAATTTGTTTGTTGATAATTGGAAATTTTTTATTGAATTTGGAACGTTGATGGTTTTGGCCCATTTTATAAATCCATTAAATATTTGTAGATACACCACCTCGAAAGACTGTGTACGTGAAATTAAATGAGAGTAGGGAGGAGCAGCTGACATCGAGTGCAGCAGATATTTGTGGAAAGGCCAGGTAAGAGTCTGTCCACCAGGCGCAGTGCAGGGAAGGATTGCATGGCTCAGCAGGGAAGGATTTCGTCTCTGGGGAGGCTGTAATGGGACTTGTGACACCAGTGGCATTTTCTCCAAAGGCAGATGATAGACGCAACGAAGAGAGTCAGGCCACAGCCCAAGATGACACAGAGATAGCAGCGTGGGAAGGCTGCCTTTTAGGCGTGCAACTTATATTTGTGAAAAGGCCTCACAGTCTTGAACCCCGGCAACAAGCTGGCAGATGTCCAATCAGGTTGCTATTTGAGGAGACTGGGACCCAAATTGTGATTGCGCAGGAGAAAAAGAGTGTTCGACACAATGCTGTAGTTGCTCATCAATGGACCAAATGAGTATTAAGTACTCTTCGTGTGTTCAAACATGTGGGCTAGCTTTGGCCATGAAGGTGAAATTTGCTTAGGGAAAGATGTTGAAAGCCAAACATTTACAGCAATTTCCTTGACAAAATATATTGTACTCCACTTAGGACATGCATATCACCAAGCCAATGTCCCTAAAATGCCATTAGTATTTTCTTTCCACAATGAAAATTTATATTCACATACCAATGGTATAACCATTGACATCGAAAGAAACACTTTTGACATACCCATAAACACGAACACTGCTTCTTGTTCCAAAGCATTTTTCACATATAATCGATACAACTCCTTGGCTGTGTCCTATTCTTAGAATTTTGGGTGGCTTTCCTCAGTTCTGGATGGAGGCTTTTGAATGTTAGCACCCTCCCAGCAGCTGATTTCAGCTTCTGCTTCTTTTTTACTTACACAAATGCAACATAGTACATGTCTAAAGCCAACTTTTCAACCATGCTGATAAAAAAACCCATGGTTTGCAATGCTCATAGCCATGCCCAAATAACAACCGTATTAAGCAAAGCCCATAGTCTTATATAAAACCCATTTCCGGCTACGTTTATGTATAGACAAACACACTTATCATAGAAACATACTCTTGTCCAAGAAATTCCAGGCTAAAAATACACCCAATAGACACACATAGCCTCCAAAGCCTCTCACCCAAGACAAATACTACCCTTTATCTCCACATCCTTGGTGAGGTCACTACACGCCCCTTCAGCTCTACATCCTTGATGAAGTCATGACATCCGTCATGCATTTCACTCTTTTCATTTTCAATACCTTGCTAATCTCCTCAAAACTCAGAGTAGATCGACACTGCAATAGATCTATAGCATGAACACATAAACAATAGATTTTTAGCAGATACAATGATGGATCCATAACAGATACAACAGTAGATCGATAATTGATAGAACAACATACTCATGACAGATGCCCTAACGGATTTATATGAGAACCTATACATGGGCCAGGCCCAGGCATATCTGGGCCTGGTTCATGAGTGTAAGACCCAAGTGTAAGCCCAGCCTGCCTACGTTATGAGCTCGGTGGTAGGGCTAATGGGGCCAGGCTGGCCAATGAGCTTTTGGTCCTAGCCTATTTTGGCCGCAGTTGGGCTGAAATACTGTACCTAAGAGCCCACGTCCTTGCAATATTCTTCCAAACAGAAAACTTAAAATTCTCTACATTTTTTATTTTTTGTACGTGGTCCATCCATGATGAGATCCACAGCATAGATGGGCCCAATTGATGCATCACCCATCCAAGGTTGCAGTACAGAAATGGTTCCGGTGTTCCGATATATTACGGTCCTACCATTCTGAGGTAACATCTCTCATCCAACTAGGTCCTAAGAGAACTGCCGGGTCGTGGTTTTTAGGGTAAAGCACCATCCACGGCCAACAACAATTCGAGGGTCCAAATATAATATACGTTTGCCACGTCCGTCCGTCCGTCAATGTGGTTGCAAGGGATAGGAATTTAGGCCTCGTTCAAATGGATGCCGATTAGCTACTGAAATGTCGAGTGGAGAGAGTCCCTACTAAAGTGACGTCACCAAGTTTTGTGGGCCCCACCATGATGTATATTTTGTATCCACACCGTCCATTGATTTGGAGAGATCATATTGGGGCATGAGCCAAAGAATGAGTCAAATCCAAAGCTCAAGTGGACCCCACCATAAAAAACAGTAGGGAGAGTGACGCCTACTATTAAAAACTTCCAAGGGCCACAAAAGTTCATGTCTGCGTTGACACATGAACAGGTTGGATCTCAAATAAGTATCATGGTGGACCTAGAAAGGTTTCAACAGTGGGCGTCACTCTCCTTACTGTTTTCTGCTGTGAGGGCCACTCCAGTTTTGGATCATATCATGAAATCATTCTCCAAATGGATGGACGGTGTGGATACACGGCCAAAGGTTGCTGCCTCGATTCAAATGGCGCCTACTAAGTAATTGAGTACGTTCTTATGGTGATGAGTAAATTCTGTTGGGCCACCATGAATGTATGTAGTTTATCCACACTGTCCATCGGTTTTTCAGCTCATTACAAGGGGTTGAGCCCAAAATTAAAGCATATCAAAGGAAACAGAGGAAATAATGATTTCCACCGTTAAAACCTTTCTAAGGATAACGGTGATGTTTATTTGTCACCGACATGGATGAAGGGAAAACTTATGTATGTGGCATCATTTATCTGTTAAAATGGCTGTACGGAGTCGATAAAATACATAAATCACAATGGACCCGACAGAGTTAATTTATTGGGAACACTTAGCCTACTGAGTTAGTGAGTTACTCATGACGCAGTATATTTTAGAAATAAATTTGTAAATTTGCACGTTCATGGAGAAAAGATACCTTGTACAGCTAGACTTACCTCATCGACGAATGAATGATAGATGCCTAGTTTAGTCGTTCCCTGACCCATCCCTCCGCTTCTGTCCACTCTCCAAGCTCAATGATGGGGATGTGCCCCACCTTTCTACGGTCGTCCTCGCTTCCATCTTTCAGCTGCAACCTATCCGTCAATTCCATTGGCATGTTCTCTAAGCAGAGCTCTTGGAGTACGGTGAGGTATTCAATCCCTTCTGGAAGGGTCTTCAACTCTCTACAGTGGGCCAGAGTTAGCTTTCGGATGCTTGGCAATGCTCCCTTCTCTATTACTATTCGATTTAGTTGTTTCATATCCACTAAAGAAAGCTTCCTGAGCTTAGTGAACCGTCCATCGTGGAAACAAAAACGCTGCCCTTCATAGGCATTCCAAAGATAAAGGAACGTCAGATTGGGCAATGCTTGGAGCGATGAAAGGGGATCTTCTTCTCCCAACTTTGACCAATTCAACGACAATTCGGTGAGGTTCACAAGGGAGCTAAGCCATGGAGGCACCTTCTCCAAACGCCCGTTCAGGTAAAGCTTCTGAAGAAGCGGTGTTGTGTTAGGAGAGAGTGCTTCCAATCGAAGTATTTCTTCCTCTCCAGTTGCGCGCACAGTCAACTTCAGAAGGTGTTTCATCTTTCCGATTGAATTGCACAACTCAGCTCCGTCGATTGCTCTAACATTGGAAATGCTAAGATTTCTCAGTTGGGTCAAGTTCCCAACTTTTCTAACAATCTCCCTTTCTTTGGCATCAATATCATCTAGACTTTGTAAACTTGTTAAATTACATATTCTTATAGGAACTTGGATGCTTTTGTAGTATTCAAAACTATTATAAGACCTGTCAGTAATTCGATAAATAAACAGGTGTCGTAGTTTCCGTAGTTTCACAATCCCACTGGGTAGCCTCTCTAGCTCTGTATTCCTGACGTCCAGTGTTTGAAGGTTCTGTAGCTTCCATAAAGATTCTGGAAGCTCCCTAACTCTAGTTCCACTTAAGTTTAGATATCGTAAATTGAACATGTTAGTCACTTCATCTGGTATGCTTTCGATAGGAACTCCTAGATTTAGGACCCTCAGCAATCTAAAGCTTGATGCCATCGTATTTAAAGAAGATGAAAGAGACATGTTTCCATCAAACACCATGAGGGAACGAAGATGTGTCATACCTGCGCTCGAATGATTAATTTCGTCACTACTGTAGATTGACATGCGGCGTACTTTGCCATTTTGCCTTGCTTGCAGCTCATCGTATGTCGTGCAGAACTTTTCTTCGCGACTTACTGATAATGCCACTTCACGCACAATATCGTGCATTCGACATGTTTTCAACCTTCCAAACTCATTCGTCTCAACAACCTGAAGTATGTTTCGATGGATGAGTTCCTTCAGATATTCTTCTGCCACCTCCTCCATTGTAATTTTACCGGTCTCCTCCACAAAACCCTCTGCCACCCATAACCTAATCAGCTGCTTGCGGTGAATTAAGTAATCCTCAGGAAACATGCAACAATACAGGAAACAATGTTTAAGTTGATATCGCAGATCATAGAAACTAAGCAACAGGATGCGCTTTAGTCTTTCAAGCATTTGATCATTTGTCAACTTAGAGCTCAGGTCTCTGTAGACTCGATCCCACTCCAACGCTGTCTTGTCTTTCAAAAGGCTGCCCAGAGAAACAATTGCGAGTGGCAAGCCTCCACACTTTTCTACAATTTTTTGTGCCAATTCCTGCAACTCTGGAGGACAGGGTTCCTTCCAAAACGCCTTCTTACTGAAGAGTTCCCAAGCCTCTTTCTCTTGAAGACGCTCGAGTGGAAATGGACGGCTTCCATCCCCTAATGCAGAGGCTACATTCTCAATTCGAGTAGTAAGCATTATCCTACTTCCACATCTATTTCGTGGAAAGGCAATATTAAGATCTGTCCATGCATCTACACTCCATACGTCGTCTAAGACCACGAGGTACCTCTTTGTGTCCAAATAATCACGCACCATCTCCACTAGTTGTTTGCGATTCATGCTTCCCATATTGCTCGGAACCTCAGGTTTGTTTGTCTTGAACAGATCAGTTATCACACTTTTTAGAAGTCCTTCCACATTGTAAGACTGTGAGACAGAAACCCAAACACAGCATTCGAAATGCTTCTTTACCATTTGATGCTTGTAAACTTTCGCCACAAGAGTAGTCTTGCCCAGACCACCCATCCCCACCACAGAAATAACAGTACGTCTTGGTTCTTCCTCTGTCAACCATACAACTATTTGATCTATTCTTTCTTTGAGCCCTACAACTTCATCATCGTCTTCATAAAGAGCAGTTTCTCCATGATGTTTCCATCTTTCATTAGCATTCTGTGAGCTCGATCCATCTTCTGTATTAATAAGATTATATTGATCTTTTCTTGTTGAAATGGCTGCAATATTTTTCTTCAGACCTTGCAGTTGAATGGCAAAACGGTGCCTGTAGCGAATATTCTTAAGGAGAGTGATGGTATTAAGGAGAAAACCCCTGAATCCCCCTCGTTGTGGCCTGTCCATGCGATACACGAACTCATCGATGATGTCCTCCACTTCATATGTAGCATCTCTTACTTGCTCCACCCAGGTTCTCAATCCGTCATTGCTATCCTTTCTTCTATCAGCATCCCTTAAGAAGGCTCGCATGTTTTCAAGTTCGAGCTTGATTTCTTCTACTTCAGTCCGTACTCCCCTTAGTAGGGATACTTCTTGAGTGAGAAGGGCACTTAGCTTTTCAAGCAAGAATCCAGCAACACTCTCCGCCATTGCTTCTTTAACACGAGACAAAAACAGACGTTATCAATTGAAATAATGCTTTGGTAACGGTAGATACCAAAACAGACGTTATCAATCCAAATAGTGCCTTGGTAATGATAGATATAAAAATACTTCACAGTATTGTTTCGGTTTTTCTTTACTTTACTTTCTTCTGTTTATTTTTATTTTTTATTTTTTGTAAATCTTACACAGAAAAGGTTTAAAAGATGGGACCGTATCCACTACAAAAGTTAAAAAGCATTCTTGTCCAAATTTGGCTCAACTGGTAGACCGAGTGGAGATACCTCGTTTCAACACTTGAGGTCTTGGTATCGATCCCTAGTGGGGGTGGCTAACATAACATCGAGTGTGTGTACTTACATGGGTGTGTACTAACAAGCTAACCCAACAGGAGAAGATAAATATATATATATATATATATATATATATATATATATATATATATATATATATAGTCCAAATTTTTTTCTACCGAGTAAAGATCTTACATGCGCGTGTAATTCAAAACCCGAGCTGAAGGCAACCATAGGCCATGCCCAGTGGGAAGGGGATTGCTTGGTGTACCAAACACCACCGACCTCAGTGATGTGTTTACATCAAGTTCGATGGGCCCAGCCCACCACAACTTATGTTTTATATCCAAACCGTCCGTCCATCCATTTGGAGAGATCATTTTAGAGGTTAAACCCAAAAATGAGCCTGATCTAAAGTTCAAGTGCACCACACCATGGAATGCAGGGGGATTGAGTGATTACTATTGAAAACCTCCCGAGGGTCACAGAAGTTTTAGATCAATTTGATGTTTGTTTTTTTCCCTTCATCTAGGTTTGTGTGACTATATGAACAGGTTGCATGGCAAATAAACATCATGGTGGGGCCTATGAAGGTTTCAACGGTGGGAATCAGTCCCCATTTCTTTTTGTGGTGTAGTCAAATCTCCCTCATTTCTGGGCTCACAATCTAAAATGTTCTTGCAAAATGGATGGACAGTGTTGATATAGTACATACATCATGGTGGGGCCCACAGAACTTGGTGACATCAACACACCACCAGGGTCTGTGTGTGGCACACCACGCAATCCGTTTCCGGCCGGCCTAATGACACCCCGCGTAAATACACGTAAATGCTAATCACTAGCTTTATCTCTGTTAAGAATAAATGGATATTTCCTCCTTGGAAAGCCATTTGCAAAGGGTGGACTTAATCTCGTAGGCTCAATTGTGATGCCTGTGCCATATCCATGCTGTCCATCCATTTTACTGGACCATTTTAGGGCATGAGCCCAAAAATAGGTAAGATCCGAAGCTCGAGTGAGCTCACATGTTAGGAAATCGTGGTCATAAAAAGATTTTAACTATAGGCGTTCAGCTAAATATTTCACGTAGCGTGCTCGATGTAAGTTTGGATCCACCGTAATTTTGGGTTTATGCCCTAAGATCAGCCCTTAGAGTGAGTAAGACACATATATCACAGTGGGCACCACATGAAATTTGCACTGTCCTCAATTTTAATGTCTAAAAAGCAGTAATTGTGAGTATACGAAAAAGTGAAAAAAGTGTTGGTAAATAATCAAAACACTTCTAGGTGCATTTAAAAGATGGAATTGAAAAACAATCACAAACTATCGATCAATACCATTCTTAGTGTCTCCTAGATTTTCCATTAGTTATGAGAACCGTTGATATGGTGGGCCATTGAGGATGCCTATGGAGAAATTTTGTGGGTATTAACCAAATGGATGACTCCATCGTAATGTTTCTTTTCACGTTGAGATACATTTATAATGTATAAGCGTTTAGATTTTTGATTTTTTATTTGAGTCTTTTGCTTCAAAGTTTGTGATTGGGATATCTTCATTTTCTTTTTTATTTTGAGCTTTGATTTGAGTATTTTCATTGGTGTTTCTAATTTCGGTATTTGATTTGAGAGTTTATGAAATAGGTTGTAATTTGGAGATTTGATTTGGGGGTTTCAATTTGTGAATTTGTTTGGAATTTTTTATATGGATTCTTTTGACCGGGTGCATTTGATTTAGGCCTTTTGAATTGGAGGCATTACTTAGGGCTATTGATTTTATTTTATTTTTCCTTATCTATTATTTATTGTCCTTACTAATCTTTGCCTTTAGTAAATTTGTGTTGGGTTAGGCCATATTGGGAATAACCATGTATTTGTTGTAGGACGTGACACAGATACATTCCTAGCATGGTTGGACCAAAATAAGGTGAACCGTAAATTGGCCATAACTTTTGGTCCGGGTATCGTTACGGGGCGCACTACCTATCAATCTTTACTGAAATGGGTCATCCGAGGTGAATCAACCCACAAAGTTGGTCGTGTCTATCTGTTTCGTCGTAAAATATGTGTTTTCAGCTCAAGATGTGGTGGGTGTTGGATTGGTGCGTATCAAGATGTTTGATGACATGGAGTGTACCTTGATAGAAGTGGTGTAAATTCACCAATTTTGATGGTGTCCTTATAGTTTCAAAGGGGCACTTACTGTCATGAAGGCACAACGTAGCGGGAACCTTTACAGGTTGATCGTGAGAATATTAGTAGGTGGAGTTGTAGCGGATACAACGGATTCCATGTCAGCACATATGTGGCATGCACATTTGGGCCACATGAGCGAGCGGGGTATGAAGGTACTTTTTGATCGTTATTTAATTTCATCTTTTAAAGTTTTTTATTTAAGTATATGTAAGCATTGTATATATGGTAAACATTGAAGATTATCTTTTAAATCTGAAAAATATATATGTAATGGTATTCTTTATTATGTGCATTCTGATATATGGGGGTCATCACCTGTGGTTTCCGCTGGAGGGTCGTCTTGATTCATCATGTTTATTGATGACCATTCTAGAAAAGTTTGGCTTTATTTCATGAAAAATAAATCCAAGGGTTTCACTAATTTGAAACAATTGAAGGCCATGATGGAAAAACATACAAGGCGAAAGGTAAAAGTTCTAAGGACAAACGATTGTGGAGATTTTACTTCAGGTGAATTCAATCAGTACAGTAAGGATTAAGGGATCGTAAGGTACAACAGAATGCGCTATACATCAGAGCATAACTGTGTGGCTAAACAGATGAATTGGACTCTTTTGGAGAGGGCTCGATGCATGATTAATAATGCTAAGTTGGGCAATGATCTATGGCTGAAGTCGTTAATACGGCTTGTTACTTAGGGAATCAGTCTCATTCTACAGTCATTTTTGTTTCAAACAAGGGGGCGGGAGCCCCTTCAATTCAAAAAAAGAACTTTACAAGACTTCGGGAGGGCCCAGACAAAAATTTGCGGGCCGCTCCTATCATATCACCTCTAGAAACAAAAAAACCTCAACTACAACCTACCGACTGACCCTGCAACAACACGGCACAGGATCTAGGGGGCTAAGGGATAGTCTGAATCGAACCCAAGCCAACCTCGTAGAGAAACACCAGACCCTTTGTTTGTCTGGGAAGGGAAGCCAAATGATCATGACAGATATTCACCTGAGTCTCGCTCCCCATTTTTGCCAGACTGTCTGTTGGGCCATTCCCTTCTCGGAGAATGTGGTGGAAAGTGAATGTGCCGGCTAACCTCAAGTTGTTTATCCTATCTACCTAAGGCTTCCAGCTCCACCGACATCTAGATTCTTAAACAAGAATGGCAATCACTAGCTTTAAATCCGATTCTACCATTATCCTGTTGATCCCTTTGATTAGACATAACTTTAAACCGTTATATATTGCACGTAATTCTGCACTATTGTTTGTACCGAACCCGTAAGCTGCAGAGAAAGCGAAGATGAAGGAGCAATCTTCCTTTCAACAAATTCCTCCTCCTCCTGAGAAACCAGGATTTCCCCTAGCGGACCCGTCGACATTTAATTTCAGCCAACCCGGAGTAGGATGTCTCCATTTAACCTGAACAAAAGTAGAACCGCTATGCCTAGGGGCCAGGAAGGTTGGGATGACCCTATTTGCATAAGAAGATGAAACCTGATCCTGAAAATTTTGGATTGTCTGGGAGGCCCACCAATATATCCGAGTAATGGACTTTCGGGCGTTCATCGCTTTCACTCCGAAAGAAGCTTCGTTTCTGGCTTTCCACAATTCCCAGAGAATCAGCAGTGGGAGAGACGATATGATGCTCTGGGAGGCAGCACCTGGAGTGGATGCACGTCTCCACTGACATACTTTGGTGATCACAGAGACATGAGGAATCGAAGAGATGCCACAAATCCCCTCGAAATGAGCCCAGATTTGAACCGCTTGCTGACCAGTTAGAAAGAGGTGGCTAATAGATTCCATGTCTGGAACTGAATCATGTCTCGGAATGCAGCAGCGACACTTAGAGGGCAGGGCAATTCCTGTAGCTTGAACTCTACTATCCACAGGGATGACGTTATGCAGCAAACGCTAGATGAAGATAGAAACTTTGGGCGGAATCCTGCCTAACCAGATCCAATCTCCCCACGTAAAATGTGGATGAGCTTCCCTGATAAGCTTCCAAGCAGATTTAAGAGTGAAATCCCCTGATGGGTCATGCGGCCAAACACACTCAGCCGGTTCTTCCGTGATGACGAAACCCCTGGAGAAGATTACATCAATAATCTCTTGGGGAAGAAATTCGAAGACTCTGGATGGCGGTAGAGGGCCTGACTTCCCAAGAAAGTTTTTCAGTTACGACTGCTACAGTTCTGGTGGGATTTGGCCCGAAACTCATTCTACAGTCATTGATTGTAAGTTTCTAGAGGATGTAGAAAGCGGTTAAAAGGTAGACTATTAAGGACTACATTTGTTTGGTTGTAAAGCTTACTCTCATGTACCTTTAGTTGAGAGAGATAAGGTAGACCGAAGAGCCAAAAAGTAAATCTTTGTTGGATATGATGGTGTGAAAATGTATAGGTAGTATGACCGGGTCACATGGAAAATTATCATTAGTGGCGACGTCAAATTCGACGAAGGGTACTTATTCTAGAAGAATGAACTGGATGAGCAAGAGGAATCAGAAAGCTTAGCTGTGGACGTTCAGGTTGACACAGGTGATACTCATACTAAAATAGATATGCAGACAAAGTACTGAAGCAGGTGTAGCAGACACCTGTGAAAAGGAATCTGCTTCGGGATCGCAGGTTACCGGTGAGATACAAGAATGTCTCTAATATCTAGGGCTGTACATGAACCGGGCTAGCCCAATTAACTCGCTCGACTCGGCCCAACTTGGAACTGAGTTCGGGTCGGGACGGGCCATTTTCTTCTATTCGAAATTGAGTTCGGGCCGAGTTCGGATATGTTCCAGTTCAGCTCGACTCAGCCTATATATATATATATATATATATATATATCCTAAATTTTTACCCTGTTATCCTAACCATTTACAGCAATCCAAGCCGTCTAAATCGTGGGTCCCTTTGTAGATAGAGTAAAGTCCCAAAAATCTATGACAAAAGCCCTTCTCAAAAATTAAGGCCATTCAAGTTACCTGCCAAAGCTCTTCCTATGGAGTAGATGGAGAAGAGTAAAAAAATCAAGGCCATCCAAATTGTGGGTCCGAAACTGGCCCGAACTCGGCCCAAACTCGCTCGATTGCTGACCGGGCCGGGTTCAGGCTGGACATGTTGGCCCGGTGACCAGGCCGGGCCGGGTTTAGGCTGGTGACCGGGCTGGGTCGGGTTGAGCCCAGTTCGACTCGGTTTGGCCCAATGTACACCCCTACTAATATCCCATACACCCTTATTACGGATAAAGATGATCCTTTTACTTTTCAGGAAGCTCTTGATGGGCCTGATGTAAAAAAATAGAAAGCGGCAAAAGACAATAAGATGGACTTATTGTATAAGAATGAGACATGAGAGCTAGTAGAACTTTCTGTCAGTCGAAAAAAAATTAGGTGCAAGTGGATCTTCAAGAAGAAATGCAATAGGTACATGGAAATGTTAGTAGCACAGGGTTACACTCAAAGGGAAGGAGTCGACTTCACTGAGATATTCGCGCAAATTGTGAAGCAAGTATCTATTGGATTCATGTTGGCTTTGGTTTCCCAATATGATCTCTAGCTGGGGCAAATGGATGTGAAGAATGCATTCCTGCATGGGGAATAGGAAGAGCATATCTACATAAAACAATCAGAAGGCTTCGAAATAGAAGGGGCAGAGAACAAAGTTTGTAAGTTAAAGAGGTCATTAGACGGCCTGAAATAGTCGCATATGTAGTGGTATAAAAAGTTTAATTCTTTCATGTTGAGTCAGGAGTTCACTAGGAGAGAATATGTATTTATTATAAAATACTGAGTGGTGAAAAATTCATCATCCTGGTATTATATGTTGATGACATGTTGATCGCCAGTCATAACATGCAAGAAATCAATGTACTGAAGACTTAGTTATCAAGGACATTTGAGATGAAAGATATTTGGGGGCTGCGAGATAATTTCTCGGCTTTAATATACATAGAGACAGGAAGAGGAGCAAGCTTTAGTTATCTCAGAATAATAAACTTGAGAAAGTATTGGTGAAGTATGGGATGGATAGAGTAAAGTCGGTTAGCGTTCCTCACGCCGCTCACTTTAAGCTTTCTTCAGAACAATGTCCTAAAATAGATATAAAAAATAAGGTATGTCTCATGTGCCCTATTCAAATGCGGTTGGAAGTTTGATATATGCCATGGTCTATACGAGACCGGATATTTCATAGGCGGTTTGTGTTGTTAACAGAAATCTGTAACCGTGGAAAGCAACACTAGGAAGTGGTAAAATGGCTACTTCGATACATTTGAGGTACACACGATTACGTCTTATCTGTCGAGAAAAAATAAGCCAAGTTAGTTGGATTTGTGGATTCGGATTACGTAGGCAGTGTGGATTATAGAAAGTCGACTTCAATTTACTCGTTTATGCTAGTGAGTGGAGCGATTAATTAGATGTCAAAGCTTTAGTTTATGGTGGCTCTTTCCACAACCGAAACTGAGTATATGGCAGTGATAGAGGCTTTTAAAGAAGGTGTTTGGTTCAAGGGAATGATAAATTAGTTGGATCTTCAGCAGGAGGTCATCCTGGTTAATTGTGATAACGAAAGCACGATTAATTTGGCTAAAAATTCTATTTATCACTCACTTACTAAACACATTGATGTTCGTCACTAGTTTATTTGACAGATGCTTGAGGAATGAGACGTGACTATGGAGAAGATTCACACAAGCATGTATTTGGCGGACATGCTCACTTATGTGGTTCCCATAGAGAAGGTCAAGTTCTGTGCAACTTCTCTGGCTTGGTGAGGGCATAAAGAAAGATAGAGGATGCATGAGAAGCGATGTTAGTACTATAATGAAAGACATGATTAGAGATGGAGAAAAAGGAGCTATGAAGAAAGACAATTGAAGACATGGTGGAGATTATTAATTGATGTCTTAAATCTATAATTCAATAGTCTCTTGATGACAGGTTCGATGCCATTGAAGTCGGCTCCATGCCATTAGAAAAATCCGGAATATATCGATTTGGTTGGTGGACACTTTGGGTGCTCTGTTCGATGTCATCGAAGGCTGCTCGATGCTATCAAAGGACTGGTCGATGCCATTGGTAAAATCCAGAATATTCATGTTTAGTCATTGTAACATTTTGGTATCAGTTCGATGGCATTGAACATGTGTTTGATGCCGTCGATGGTTTAGTCGATGCCATCGAAGTCCCATCAAAGGTGCCACAAAATTGTTGCGTTGGAAATATGCAGAATTGTGAAATTGCTGGATTTTTACCGGATTTCTTACAGATTTCTTTTCTATTCTAATTGTGATTCTCTTAGAGGTTATAAATATGAGTGTAATTGATACTAGGGAGTATCTTAGAGCTTTCAAATTCGTCATAGGGTTTGAAGGGGCTTGTATGGGAGATTCAAGGCTTGTTTGAATCGGGTAATCTCTATCTCTTGTAATTTCTGCTTTCATAGTTTGATTTGTCGCTTTGTTCCGTATTTTTTCTTGAAAGGGTTTTTCCACATTAAAATTTGGAGTCCTTGAGATTGTGCTTGGATTGTGTGATTGGATTATTCTACTTGATTCATCTCTGAGTGCTTTTACGATCCCCCAACAAATTCAATAACCACCATTGAAACATTTGTTTGACCACAAAAGTTTTGTATCAATCTAAGTTGTTGGTGTTTTCACTTCATAAAAGTGAAAATCACCTTAAAATGGTTTGGATGGCATATAAACATCAAGGTGGAGCCTAGGAAGTTTCAACAGTAAGCATTACTGTCCCCACTATTTCATCTCGAATGGGCCACTTGAGTTTTGTATCCTCCCCAATTTGGTTGAATGTCTTAAAATGAGGTGGAAAATGGATGAATGAGTTGGATTTCTCATACACATTACGGTAAACCCCTCCTTGCATCCCAGCGCAGGAACTTCTAAAAATCTTTCATCCAAGACTCGACCGTTGGTTAAATAGGTACCACTAGAACTGATAGTCCTCTGGCCATTGATCTCACGAAGCCCACAACTATTTCTGACAAATATGATTATTTAGAAATATAATCAATATATGATGGACCCTAACAGATTTAGATCCCAAATTGTCATAAATTATATTCACTAAAAAAAAAAAAAGAATATTCACTATTCATTGTTTAGGCTATCGATTGAATGGTTAGAATTCATCAATGGATGTAATTATTACATTGCATCCTATCAAACGTATTGAATTAAAGACAAGAGGCTAGATCCAACTGAGAATTAGTTTGGGCGCACAAAGTCGCAATCCTAACGGGTGTAATCTAGATTATCAATTGATTCAAACCACTGTAATTCGCATCCCAAATCGTTCTTGATTCGAAGAGATTTGTGACTTGTTGAAATGGTGTTTGGATTTTAGTTTTTTTAATCATATTAAAATAGAAATAAGATATTTAGTTTCAATAAGAACCCCAAAAATAGAATTACCTTATTAAAATATAAATAAGTTTTTAAGACCTTTTTAGATTTGGACACTATAAATTTCCGAAAGAAGCATAGAGCTATTTATATACTAAGATTTTATTAGAAAAATCCTTTTAAATATTAATTTTATCATAAAATGCCTTTAATTGTTATATTTATCAAATCATACTTCTTATTTTATAAATAGAGGAAATATACATTTTTGCCCCGCGCCAATAGTCTCCAGAGACATAGAGCTTCCCTACTCAAGGGGGCCGGCTGCAAGGGGATGTTTTTCTGAAATCCACTATGACCATCATACACATGACTCAGTTTTTTGGCATCGGGATAAAATATTAACCACATTTGTAATTCACATGGACTACACAATAGGAAACTCTGCATAGGGTGTTGCAGACCCTCTAAACATTTCCCTTAGTGTGGCCCACCTAAATCTTAAATTGTGCTAACCTTTGGGCCTTATGTCAAATTTTTTATATGTTATTTTACATCTAATGGTTCGACTAGATTTCACATAATCATTACGGTGGGCAGTATAAAAAATCAATGTTTGATGTCTCTCTCTTGATGTTTTCCTTTAGTGTGACTCATCTAAATCACAGGTATACTTGATTAGTTTTTTCGATATTGTACCTAATGTAGTATTAGACATCATATAGTTGGAGTAGATTTCACATATACATCATGATGGGCTCTAGTGTTTTTCTATTAAATTATGTATTTTTATTTTTAATATATGCAAGAGGAACTCTAGTCAACTAGTGGAAGAGGGAGGTGGGGCCATTGTGATGTGAATGTGAACTCCACTTTGATCATTAGATATATAATCTCACATTAGGCATACGTACTAAAAATCAGGCTCACTTGTAATTCGTACGGGCCACACCAAAGAAAACAGTGGGGAGAGAGATGTCCAGCGTATGAGGCCCACAATGTGTGTGTGTGTGTGTGTGTGTGTGTGTGTGTGTGTGTGTGTGTGTGTGTGTGTGTCTGTCTCGTGCGCACACAAAAAATATACATATATCATGGGAACTTCCTATGAGGTCAAGCTGTGTGGGCCCCGCCACGATGTGTGTCAAACATCTACATTGTGCATTTGATGGGTCACTTTTAGGTTATATGATATCTAAAAAATCAACTGTATACGGAGCACAGGTGGGCCATACTATCTAAAAACATTTGAAGACATGCCTAAAATATATAAAAGCACTTGGTGGGCCCAAATGAGTTTTGGATGCTGCTGAAACTTGGTTGGACACCTCATCCAAGTAGGACACACACAATGGATGGGTTGGATTTGTGAACAACATCTTGGTGGCCCCAATAAATAATTATGAAGATTTTAATGGGAGAGTAAACCCTCTCAATTGTTATATGTGGTGTGGCCCACCAAGTCATGAATTGACTTAATTTTTAAGCTGGTGGCCCACAGTGGAATGGTGATATCTAATTGATGGGGTAGATATTCGACCCACATCATAGTGGGGCCCACACAGCTCGCCCTCATGGGAAGTTATATATGGGAAATGGTACTCTGAGGTCAACCTCAAAGGAACATTCCATGAGTTCCCATGAGGTCGAGCTATGTGGGCCCCATCGTGATATGTGTCTAATATCAACACCATCAATCAGATGCACCATTGCATGGTGGGCCAGAATCTTAAAAATCAAGTCAATTCATGACTTGGTTGGGCCACACAACATACAAAAGTTGAGAAGGTTCCCCTCCCATTAAAACATTCCTAATCATTTTTAGGCCCCACTGAAATGTGGATCATAAATTTAGTCCATCCATTGTGTGTCCCACTTGGATGAGGGGTTAAACTAAGTTTCAATGGCATCCAAACTTAGGTGGGCCCCACCAAGTGCTTTGATATGTTGTAGACATGTCTTTTACATGGTTTTAAATGGTATGGCTCACCTGAGTTCCGTATAGGGCTGATGTTGGGATATCCCATAACCTAAAGGGGACCCATCAAATGTACAGTGTTGATGTTCAATATACATCACAGTGATGTTCGACACGCATCACGGTGGGACCGCATAGAACCATTTCTATATATATATATATATATATATATATATATATATATATATATATATATATATATATATATCTATATAGAGAGAGAGAGAGAGAGAGAGAGAGAGAGAGAGAGAGAGAGAGGCATGCTCACATATGCACCTACGCACGTGCGCACCTTTGCACACGTGTCATGGGTGTCGAATCCGAACGGTCCATAAGATGTGGAATCCCATGAAACCGTAGGGGGTGAATTTTCACCCTGATATAAGATTCTAGTGGGCCATAGAAAAGAGAAATTTAAATCAAGGGAAGAAACTATTTGCATTTTTCATGGCCCACCAAAGTTTTGGATCAAAGTAAAATTTCATAGTAGGTGGTTTCATGAGGTTCTGCTTCATGTGGACTGTTCAGATTTTCGAGACTCATCAGATATAATGAGTTCTTAAAAAAGTTTGTATGTAGTACGTATGAACTGGTTCGCGGGTGAGCGTTTCCGTGTGTGTGTGTGTGTGTGTGTATAACATGTGCACACTTGTCATGGGAGTCTAATCTGAATGGTCCATGTGATGTGGCATCCCATGAAGCCGCAGGAGATCAATTTTCACCCTGATCTAAAACTCTGGTGGGCCATAGCAAGAAGAGATACAAATTAAGGGAGGAAACTGTTTTCTTTTTTCATGGCTCACTAAGTTTTGGATCAAAGTAGAAGTTGGGCCCTAGGGGTTTCATGGGATGTTGCATCACGTGGACCATTCAGATTTTGGACGCACATGACATATGATGAATTATCCTGGCCATCTGATTGGTGTGAAAGTAAATGGTTAATGGATCACATTTGGTTATATATATATATATATATATATATATATATATATATATATATATATATATATATATATATATATATATATATGCTCACCTACGCACCTTCTTACGTGAGCACCCGTGCGCACCTTTGCACATGTCTTGGCACAGAATCTGAACGGTCCAAGGAACAAATTTTCAGTATGATCTAAAATTCTGGTGTGCCAGAGCAAAGAGAAATGCAAAACAAGGGAGGAAACTATTTTCATTTTTCATGGTCCACCAAAGTTTTGGATCAAAGTAAAACTTGGCCTGGGAGGTTTCATGAGGTGTTGCTTCACGTAGACCTTTCAGATATATATATATATATATATATATATATATATATATATATATATATAGAGAGAGAGAGAGAGAGAGAGAGAGAGAGAGAGAGAGAGAGAGAGTAATGGTCTCCTAGGCACCATACCGCACGCCTTTTCCCCATTGGTCATGCAACTTTGATAAGTGTGTTTGAGATAGGCCTCAACTCAATGTGTCTATCAAATCCACAATGCCTATTAACTCCGTGATAATAATTAAGCCATAAGGAACAAAAATATGATGGTTTGTGATTTAGGTGCGCCCCACCAAGTGAAACAGTTTGGATAGTGGGAGTCCTCTACACTATTTTTGATCATGTGGCCTACTAGAATTATGGATGCAGTAGATGTTTATTTCATATGCCTAAATTAGTGTAATTCCCTTTATGGTTGGAGTGGATTTTACAAACACATTAAGGTGGGCCCATCTCCAGTTGTCCCTGTATTAGTGGGGTCCCTAGCGGATTGCATGCCGAAATGATCAGTAGCCACCTTACCCCTAGTTAGGTGCTGATGGACCCAATAATTATGTATTTAATATAAGTTGTTCATCCATTTTTCTAATTCAACTTATGGCATGATCTAAAAAATAAGCTAGATCCAAATCTCAGGTGGATTACACTATATGAAAACATTGTATTGAACTCCTACCATTAAAAACTTCGTGAGGTCTATAATATTTATTTGCCTTCCTACCTATTAGTTAGGTCATACAGACCTGGATTTAAGGGAAAATAACAATATCAACTTCTTCTAAAACTTTGGTGGCCCAAAGAAAGTTTTAATGGTGGGGCGTTCCTATACTGTTTTGTATGCCATGGTCTCCCTGAGATTTGAATCTGGCTCATTCCTGTGATCATGCTATACAATAAGCTTGTAAAATAGAATGGACGACTTAGATTAAATAAATACATCATTGTTGGGCCACAAGCACTTACCAATAATCAGGTTGGCAGTCTCAACCTGCAACGACAACATCCCAACCAATAAATGGTGGGACTACCTTGACGTGCATGTAAAATCTACTCCGATCATAGAGGTCATGAATATAATTTAGACACAAATCCAACAATATTAGCCACATCCATAATTCTGTTGGGCCACATGAGTAGAAAGAGTGTCGGGATGCCCACTAACCAAACTTTTTCACTTGGTGTGGCTGACTTACATCATATATGGGCCTAATGATTGGTCTCCATAAATTAATTTCTACAAGGAAGCCAATGGTTGGAGTTGATTTTAGATAAACATCATGGTGGGCCCTGTAAAAATTCAAAGGTAGGTGCTCTCCTCTTCTACTATTTTCCTTTTGTGGCCCACCCAACTTACAAATCTGCCAAAATTTTATGACTTGGTGGTTTAATTTCTATCATAAACTTAATGAACGATGTGGATTTTAAGAACATGTCATGGTAAGGCCTACTTCAAACACACCTAGACAAGTTATGATGGGTAGTAAAAGGTGCGTAAAAAGTCTCCTACAGTACCGTGTGCAGTAGACTATATATATATATATATATATATATATATATAACCAGCCTGATTGGCCCACCAAATTAATCTATTGGATATTGCACTAGCATCCCACACCGGCACATGTGACACATGTGGTGCTGGGTAGATGGGATATCTGATAGATACGTGTGAGCTTAGTAGACATGTGGTATTCACACATTAGAGCATTACTACGGGAAATAATTAGGATATCGTGATAAAAGACACAGGGTCGTCCACCATGCATCACCCAGTTGCGCCCACATCACAAAATAGATATATGGGCCAAGTACAGCGACATCTAGATATGAACGGCGTAGATCATCTGACAATGTGGGCCTCATGGGATGACAAATGATGGTGAGCCTGATTGCATATATAATCAAAACGAACTCAATGGGTAGATGAGAAAACCATACCGGAAAATACTGATATTAATGAAGGCTAGAGGATGCTTCCTTTTGACAATGGGAGAACTCTCAGCTTTCCGTCTTTCTGATGAGAATTTCACGGCACTAAAAATCTCAGAAGAAGGGAGGGGAGGAATGACAAAATGGGTCGACAGAAAGGATGATTTTAAAGGCGGGAATGCTGTACTTTTCTTCTTCACAGGGCTTCCTTCTATCTTGTCTAGCAAGAATAGTGCCGAGTCTATTTTGAAATTGCACTCGTATCACAGGTCGAAAAGAGGTAGACATGTGAAAGCAGGCCAAAGTGATAATTAGGTGGGCCAAGATGAACAGTTGAGAACAATTCACCAATATTCAAAATATATGCACACGTCTGGCCTACTTCATGATCGGGCCAGCCTGATTTCCTAGACATGGTATGTAGAGAGCGGCAATCAGCTGATGATCATCTTTGATCTTTGTACACGTGTTCCTCGTTGCAAAGTGTGAGGTGACTGCACTTTGAAAGGAAGCCCACTTGCCTGAAACCTAGGTTAGGTGAATCCCCTGTAACCGTTAGCTCTGTGGGACCTATCATGATGGTTCTGTTATATCCACTCCGTTCATCTTTTTTGCCAACTCGTTTTAAGAGAAAAAGTAGAGATGGAAGCGCCCGGTGTTGAGAAGTTATCTAGGGTCACATAGGTTTTGGATCAGGCTACTATTTGTGTTTTCCCTCCATCTTGGTGTCAGTAACCTCCTGAGAGGGTTGGATGGCATGCTCAGATTATGGTGGGCATTAGGAAGGTTTTGACTGTGGAGCTTTCCCATCTCCATTGTTTCCTATAGTGTGGGCCACTTCAATTTTGGGTTTTTCTCATGATTAGCTTCATGTCCTAAAATGAGTTGGCAAAACAGATGAACATAGTGAATAGAACCAACGAGTTTCAATAACCAGCCAGCTAGCTGATGCCAAAGCTCTGTGGGCCCCAGCATCATTTATGTTTTTATCCATGCCATCTGTTGAAATTGTCAGCTCATTTTAGGGCATAAGCATAAAAATGAGCCAGATCCAAAGCTCAAGTGGACCACACAACAGGAAATAGTGGAGATTGAACTTTTATAGTTGAAAACTTCATGGAGGCCATAGAAATTTTTTATCAAGCTGGTATTTGTGTTTTGTCTGCGTCTGGGGTTATATGACATAATCGACAGGTTGTATAACAAATAAACATTAGTGGGCTCCAGGAAGTTTTTAACAGTGGGAGTTCAATGGCCACTGTTTCCTGTGGTGTGGTCCACCTGAGATATAGATCAGCCTCATTTTTGGTATCATGTCCTAAAATGAGCTGGAAAAATGGATGGACAGCTGTAGATAAACACATACATGATGGTGGGGCCCACAGAGCTTTGACACCAGCTAGCTGGCCGGTATTGGAGTGGACTCCACGGAGCTTAGGGTTAGAGCTGATTCCCTTAATCTGGCTCACACGCAAGTTTTGTTCCTTTGAAAGTTAATGGGCGTTTCTCATCTTCCAAATAACTTTTGAAGTAAGAGTGCTCAAGCGAAGAATATCAAATTTTAGCGATTCTTGGCTTGGCATCTATTCTCAGTAGGAATGATCTGTTCCTCATGGGTGCAGACATTATCAGGAGAGCCCTGATTGTTCCATTTCGTACATATGGGACCCTGAATAATTTTGGCCATTGATCTGATGGGCCCATCACATAACCACTCATAGGCAACCACTCATAGGCTCTACGGTGAACATGATAAGGCACATGCGATGGATGGAGTGGATGGTACACACGGGCTCTACAGAGCAAGGATGTTTTACATTAATTCCCCCTATAACAGATATTCCCGAGGATTATGGTGTAACAAATACACTTTCTTTTAATTGGAATGTTGTGTTCTACATTTTTTTTGCCTGTAAAGTGCCGAATTGATTTTGTATTCTTTCCCTTCCCTCGTTTGCTTGTGGGACAAAGCTACTTCTGGTTTGTTTGTGGTGTTAGCTTTATTGCCTGCTGTCCATGTTGTGCCTTGCTCTTTTTTATTTTTCCCTCATTCTTTTCTTGTCTTTTATTTAAAGTTTCTTTTGTTTTGGAGAGCGGATTCAGTCAGGACCAGGTAACACCAAGTTCGGTCAAGCCACCTTGCGGCCCACCTTGATGATCCATCTCTTTTTCCAGCTCATTTATGGCATTGGCTCAGAAAAGAAACAGATCCAAATATCAGGTGGACCACACCACAGGAAACTATGGTGATTAGTGCCCGTGATTAAAAACTTCTTGTTGGCCATGAAAGTCATGGATCAAGCGGATATTTGTGTTTTCCCTTCATTCAGGACCATGTGACCTTGGCAATCGGTTGGATGGCAAACAAACATTATGGTGGGCTATATGTGACACATGATCTGCACCTGCAACATGTAAATATTTATTGGAACGACAGATTGTGTGGTGACCCTGCCACCCCGGATAGCCATGTTGTCAAATGCTACGGGGCCCACTGTGATGTATGTTTTTATATCTATGCCATCCATCCTTTTTTTTTTTTTTTTTTTTTTTTCAGCTCATTTTAGAGCACGAGCATAAAAATGAAGACGAAGATCCAAACCACAAGTGGACCACACCACAAGAAACACCGGGGACAGTGAAACCCAACATTGAACTTTCCTGTGGCCCACCATAATATTTATTTTCCATCCAACCTGTTGACAATGTCACATAATACTTCGTGGCCCCCCAAAAAGTTTTTCTTTAACTGTGGGCATTCAATCACAACTGTTTCCTATAATCATGTGGCTCACTTGAGCTTTTGATGGATCTACTTCATTTTTGGCTCATGCCCTAAACTGAGCTAGAAAAATAGATGAATGATGTGGATAAAAGATATACATCATGGTGGGCCGTACAACACCTGACACCATGAACGTTGTGATGGCAATTTCAACACCAAATCCACTGGAGTAGAAATAAAATAAAAAAATCTTCTACTATTTTCTTTAACAGTATCAAGATCACAGTGGTACACAATCTTGACCGACCATACCACTTACCCTAATACAGATGAATCATAACCTAGAAAACTACAGTGGAGACAATAATGGTTATAACCTTGTTACATTTCCCTTTTGAGTTTGGACTGCTCGTTATTTTACTTTTAACTATCAAATTAAAATTCATCAATTGGGTGGTCAGGATTGCTTCATTAGCATGCATGACTTTTGAGATATGATACAACTATTACACGAACCACAATTTGGGTGGTCTGGATAGCTGTTCACATGTCCCACATGTGAGGCAGATGGGTCATGGTGAATTAAATAGGCAAATCAGCCTCACCATATGTAACACCCCGTACTTTTACGGTTTAAATCAAAACACCCCCGAGCCTTCAATGCACCCAGATTTGTCTCATTCCTAAGAAAAACATATTGGAATTCATCACAGATTTTTGCCCCATCAGCCTATGCAACTGCGTCATGAAGATCTTCTCCAAGATTTTGGCAAATAGGCTGGCCCTCATCCTTCTTGATTTGATTTCCCTAGAGCAGGTTGCATTTGTTATAGGGAGATCTATAGTTGAGAACATTGCTATTGCCAGGGAGATGGTCCATGAGATTGACAGGAAAGCTTTTGGAGGCAATTTAATTACCAAGGTTGACATGGAAAAGGCCTACGACTGCCTAGAATGGGGATTTATTGCGCAGGTCCTCCAGAATTTCGGTTTTGATAGGCGTTGGATTAGTTGTATCCAACGTTGCTAGATGAACATTTGATTTTCTGTCATTATCAATGGTAGAAGTTTTGGCTTCTTTGAATCTACCAGAGGGCTCAGGCAGGGTGACTCCTCGTCCATTTTCATCTTGGAAGCAGAAGTTTTCAGCAGGGGCCTCTCCAACTTGTTCTCTTCAGGAAAATGCCAGCCATATAAGCTCCCCAGAAGCTGACCCATGATCACCCACCTATTTTTTGCTGACGATGCTATTTTTTTCTCAATTGCAGGTTATCTAATGTGCAGTCATTGCTCTGATTTATCAAGCTCCATGAATCAGCTTCAAGCCAGAAGGTTAACGTCTTCAAAACCTCATTCACCCTTCCAACGAGAGTTTCGAGAAGCAAGTCCCAAAAATTGGGCAATCTCATGGGGTTCAAGCAGGTTGCCCTCCCATCGTCCTACCCTGGCATTCCTCTCACCAAAGGCAGAATTCGAAGCCCGCTTCTCCACTAGCTCACCCAGAAGATCACCAGCAAGATCGAAGGATGGAAGGCTAAGATGCTTAACCTGGCAGCGAAACTAGTCCTAATCAAACAGGTCCTATCAAGCATCCCGATCCACATGCTTTCCGCCATTTCCATCCCAAAAGTGGCTATTAAAAAAAATTCATAGAGCAGTTACAAACTTCTTCTGGGGTAGTTCAGAACACGGAAACAAGAGGCGTTGGGTCAATCAGACTAAAATCTGCACCCCTCTCCATGAAGGTGGTCTCGGCATCAGAGGATTTGGGGAAGTTATGCGTGCTTTTAAAATCAAGCTTAGATGGCAGATGCTCTAGGGGTCGTCTCTTTAGGCTAATTTTTTCTCAGCAAAATATTTCCAGAAGCTGCTAGATAACAAATGTTTGAATGGCTCCGCTTCTTCCTCGACCTGGAAGGATATTTACAGACTCCTCCCATTCACGCTGCAGCATTCTAGGTGGCTGGTGGGAGAGGGATCAATCAATTTCTGGACCAGGAACTAGACAGTTAGAGGCCTGCTTCTGGGTGCATCTGAAATACCCATTCCTCTAGACCTCCCGAAAATTTCTGTTAAAGATTTTTTCAATCAGCCTGATGCCAGAATGCTGGCTGAGGTCCATCGCGTCATCTCTCCTTCTGCTATGCAGATTGTTGTAGTTGCCCTTATCACTTTCACTAGCAGGAAAGACAGAATGGTCTGGGACCTATCAGCCTCCGGTAACTTCTCCCTCAAATCTGCCTAGAATGGTATTAGATCTCATCAGCCCATCCTCCATTGGCCTAAGTGGATTTGGAATGTTGTTCTCCCCCCGAAATTGGGCATATTCAGCTGAAAGATCTTCCAAGGCGCGGTACTGGTAGATGCGGCTATCCAAAAGGCTAGTATTGCGCTGGCATTTGTGTGTGAATGCTACAGGTTAGCACCTCCTATCCCCATTGATGTCCAGCGGCAGAGAGATTAGCCGGGCTAGGATTCCAGGGTGGTGGAAAGTCCGGACCACCTACTCAACCTTGGCAGAGTGGCGAGTGACATCTGGGGCCATTTTGAGCGCATCTTTGACATTCCTTCAATGCCCAATCAGTCCATTTCTCAGAGATTCCTTCAATGGACTGTAGAGCTAGCAAAAAATACAGAAAATCCTTCCTATCTGGCCTCGTCCCCTGCATCATCATTTGGGAAATTTGGATGAACAGAAATTCTGCCTGTTTTGATGGTCGCTCTATGTCCGTCCCTTGCATTATCTCCAACATCTCTCGCTGGCTGAGAGAGTTCGGCTATTCAATTCAAGTTCCAAACAGGAACTCCCTGATTGACTTGATTGCCCTTCAATCCCTTCGGATCCCGACAGTTGCCCCCCCCCCCCCCCCCCCCTAAGTAAACCTATCTTTGTCAGATGGTCAAAACCCCCGATTGGATGGCTGAAGTTAAATGTTGATGGCTCATCTAGGGGGAATCCGGGGGAGAGTGGTGGTGGAGGATTTTGTAGGGACCACTATGGCAAGATCATCTTTGCCTTCCACTGAAGCTACGGGTGCTCCTCGAACACGGTTTTGGAAGCCCAAGCCATGCTTGATGGTTTAACTATGTTGAGGGTCAAATATTACATATTAGACCCCATTTATTACCTGGATTTACGGGTATGATACTGTTTAACGCCCGGTTTTAATTGTGTTTTGTTGCAGGATGCAATCAGGAGCTTAAACTGAAATTGGGTATTAAAAGCGTGGATTCGGCACTCCGATGTCACAAAAGCAGGGGATGGACTCCTGGGGATTGGGATCGACGATTTTACACAGCCGAGATCCAAAAAAATCGAGAAACTGAAGCTCAAGTGGCCCGAAAGTCAGCCAGAATGCAAGATCATAGGTTTCTCACCATCCGTTTGTCCCGAAATTTCATACACGGCCTGAAGAACATAAATTAACCGTACATGTAGAATTTCGGCCGTTGTATCCTGGTGGAAGTGGCCTAATGGATAGATCATCCCTCGGAATCAGGTTTCTGGGCCCACGTGTTGTTTGGATATGCTTCATCTTCGGTCTCCACGGTCTAAATGATGTGACAGAATGGATGGACGGAGCAGATTTCATATATACATCATGATGGACCCCACAAGGAGCATGCGAGTGCATAGACGGTGCACTCCTGTGGTGCACCGAATTCCTACAAAGGGTCAGCCACCGCTGACCCGCGTCCTCTTCAAAAACGGAACAGCGTTTACACGGCCGACTCCGATTTTTGACTGTGGGACCCATCCATCATATATGCTGAAAATCTGGACCGTCCAAGGTGATAAAAGGGGGGTAATTACCCTCGCCTAGGTGTCAGAAACTCAGAAGACAGTGAGGATTGCAATCCAACTGTCCAAACGGAAGATGGACGGCAGTGAGAAAAGATCAGTGGACCACACCTAAGTAACTCCAAAAATACTCTTTTCTGTACGATTTTTCGTCCTGAGACCAACGGACGGAGTGGATTCCATCAAAAATGACTTTGTGAGGTCCACCGACCATCACAGCGCTTGACAGCGAAGATGCTGTTCGCAATAGGGCATCCACTGTGATGCTTTGTGGGCCACCACCTTCGATCAAGCCATCAATCCGGACCGACCATTCGTTTCAAGAGGTCAAACCGACCGTGCCCTGTTCTACATATGAATTTCCTCAGATATTTGGTGTCCTTGAAGGATCCAAACGGAGAATGGACGGCTGAATGAAAACTATGTGGGGCGCACCGAAATAGATTCAAAATTAGTCATTTTGGACCGAAATTGCGAGGGTAATATAATGAACGGAGTGGATTATCTGGAGAAACCTGATCGTGGGCCCCACCATCAGTCCAGCGCAGAAATAGCGTTGATTCTGCGTTCGAAAAAATCGGCCGTTGTCGGCCGTTGTGTGATCTTGATCGTGGTCGAAATCATGATCTGTACCATCCAAAATGTCCACAGGGAGGCCACAACCCTGTCCAAGAAGTCCGTTTTGAGAGTTTCTGATGGCTAGTGTCTCATACTTGGTTCAAACGTAAGTGGTTTGCGATTACCCACACAAACGTAGTTGTGTTGCAGAAGAGAAAGATTCGCACCAATTCCCAGTCATAACTGGCTTTTTTTTTTTATCCCCTATAAAAAGGGCAGCGGCTGAGAGATTGGGGGACAGTTGGAATTTGGAGGCTGGTTGCTGGGTGGAGACGCCAAGAGAGAGAGAGACAGGGAGTAGAGTTTGGTTTTTTTTTTCTTAATTGTTTTCTTCTTCTTTCTTTTTCTCTATTTTATTATGAGATCTAGCCCATTCATGTGTGGCTAAACCTCTTAGCTAGGGCTAAGAGGTGAAGCTTGTAGCGTGATGGAATGAGTCTATACTTGTGCCTTCTGTTTAGACTGAATTGATTTTGATTTGAGTTTTATTAAGGGAATGTTTTTAGTCGTTAATGGTCTATTGTGACTGAAATTACAATGGGTCTATGATGGCTTTGAGCATGTTCTTTTCCTCTTGATGTTTATGACGTCAGGAAGCCCTGTTGTTCACCATCGTCTCCTGGGCATGGTTGGATGTCGGTAACCCTTCTTAACCTTCATAAACATGTTGACCGGTTGGTAATTAGTTTAATTCTGTTGTTTGCTTTGTCTCCTGGGCATGGTTTGGTGATGGAATCCATTCTAATTTATATACCTCTCATCTCTTGAAAACTATATCAACGGCAGTTCAGTTAATTTTCCTGATTTTTAATCCAGGCATAAGATCTCCCTGATCTCTACAAGTGGATCCTCTGAATCCCTAGTTTCCCTTCTCTGAAATTTCTTCTTAGTTTAGATTAATCTTTCATCATTATTCTTCAAATTACAATCGGTTTAGATCACATCTTAGTCTAGTTCTAGTTCTACTTGGTTTCAGATAACGTACAGGTATCAGTCCCTGTGGATTCGACCTCGGTCTTACCGAGTTTATTACTACATCACAACCCTATACTTGGGGAGTGAACAAACTATATGCCACAAACTGGGGCTTCCCAACATAATAGTTGAAATTGATTCCAAAATTATTGCTAATGTGGTTGGCGAGCCCCAGGCCAACATCTCTTGGAATATCTGGTACAAGCTAGGTGTTATCCAACATTTATGCAGAAGCCTCAATCTCAGTTTCAACCACATCTTTCACGAAGGGAATTCGGTGGTTGATGCCTTGGCAAGATTGGCCAGTAACGGTTGTCCAAATAGAATTTTCGGATCCTGGTCGGACCTCCCAAGGTTAGTGAGGGGTGCCATTGTCTTGGATAGTGCTAGCATAGGGACTATTAGGTTTCCATGATCGGGGATTCTTTTTCAAGCCGCGTTGTATAGAGCTTGTGGTGGCTTGAGTCGGATGTTGGCTCTGGCCCCTAGACAGGTTTTTTTTTTCTTTTTGTGTCTACATGGGGAGTGAGGTCCTGAATCTTTTTGTCGGGACCCGCTTGAAAGGTTGTATAACTTTTCATGATCAATGAAACTTTTGTGGCATGAGTCCACTTTTTTCAAAAAAAAAAATAAATAAATAAAATCAAACATAGCATGAATGCATGATAAAACGCACGTAACCTATAACTTACACCACGCTTGATTACTCATGATCCACCCTTAGATGACCCCTTATGGCTCAATGTATGATTACATCGACACTAAACAGTCGACCCACAATCCAAATCCAGCCGTTGAGACATGTAATATCACACCTAAACACCTCGATATCAGCCTATAAACTCAATTCTGTGTTAATCTAACCATCAAGAACAGTTTTCATCCATCGATTAGACCATCCATCCGGTTTTTTTTTTTCTTAATAAAAGAAAGTGGACTCATGCCACTAGCCTTTCATTGAACCAAAAATATGAACAAGACTTTCGGGGCCTATCGTGTTCCTCCTCCAGAATTAACTTGAAGGACAAGAGGATCTGCCCTCATGGGGTCTACAACCAACTATGCTAAATTAACTGACCACAAAGGCTCCAACCCGCCCTACAAAACGGGAACCACAGCCAAAACCCGAAAATCTGGCTAGCCTGATCTAATGCTACCCAATCCAATTTTGTCTAGGAAAACCCTGCCTCTCACTTCCCTTGGCAGGTCTTTCACATGAAAATAGAGGGAGAAGGATTGATCGTTACTGCCTCGGTGGGCCATCTCATCAGCTAGGCCATTGCCTTCCCAAAGGATGGGGCTGAAGGAGACCAAGGCCAACTTTGACATCCTCCAGATCCTAACGACCTACGGCTTCTAGCGCCAGGAGACATTCAACTTTCTCTCAAGAAGATCAATGATGACCTTGGAGTCTGAAACCACTTCGATCTTGACGAACCCTCTTTCCAGACATATGTCTAGGCCATCATGAATCGCACGGAGTTTTGCTTCATTGTTGGACCCCACACCATACCCCATCAAGAAGGCAAAGAGCAGGTTCCCATTCTCATTCCTGCACACCCCTCCGCCACCTGACAGGCCTGGGTTCCGTCTCGCCGAACCGTCCATGTTCAGCTTGACCCAGGCCAAAACCAGCGTCCTCCAAATAACACAGACATCCCAATGGGCAGCAACCCTAGAGGGCCCCAAACCGTCCCGGGACTTCCCGAGAGGCGAGCCCCGCAACGGCTGGCTGATGTTCTTACTAGGGATATAACCTTTGATACGAGCAATGATTTTGGCAGTTTGCATGGGGATACCGTCAAACCTAGGCGAGTTTCTAGCCTACTAAATCTCCCACACAATCAACATAGAGAGGATACAACTCATGAGGGAAGAGGCCATACCAGGAGCATCGGCGCTTCACCATTGTAGGAATCTCTGTTCAAAGGACCGCTGAAGGATGCAGGGAATGCCAGACATTGCGCTAAAATGCTACCAGATGGAGGATGCCTGCTTTTCCTCAAGAAAAAGATGCGTGATGGACTCACAGCTAGGACTGGCCGGAGGGCATTCCTCGCAACAATTATATATGGAAACCAGCGGTATGCCTCTGTCTTGGATTCTGCTGTCCATAGGGACCGTGTTCTGAAGCAACTTCCATGTGAATAGAGAGATTCTAGGCTGCAGGTCCTTCTTCCAAATCCAGTTGGACCACCTCTTGGACGGCTGCCTCTGATGGCTAAGGTTCCATGCTGAGTTGATAGTGAACTTGCCAGACGGATCCATTGGCCAGAAACAGGAGGGCTTTTCAACGAAAGTGGCAAAGCCTCCTTTGACGATGCAATCTGTGATTGCCGCAAGGAGCAGGTTTAGAACTGCTGAGGGCGGACATGGTCTAGCAGGGCCAATGAACTCGTTCACCTTTAGGGATCTCAGGTTATCTGGGATAGAAGTAACTGCAAACTAGCACAGAGGGCCCAGACCTGTCCAATTATGCTCCCATAAACTGATTTCGCCGTCCCCTACATCCCATTGGATAGCCTCAGACAGACGTAGTAGGACCTGCCTGATTTTCTTCCATAACAGCGAAGTATTGTTGAAGGGAATTGCCCTTCTTCGCTAGTGATATCTGCCTGGTGTTTGGCCCGCATGAGCTTCACCCAAGGGCCACCTGAATCCCCAAATTTCACTGCCCAGGCCATCTTCATGCGTAGCACAACAGTGACTTCTTTAAGGCTTCGAATGCCTAGCCCGCCCTCTACAGTTGGGGACGTGATCCTCCACTAGGAAATCCAATGGAGCTTGTCTTTACCTGCAGACGCGCCCCAGAAGAAACGGGCAAACATTTGGTCAAGTTTTGAGATGACGAGCCCCGGGACATGCATGACCACCAAAATATGGATGGGCATGCTCCCAAGGACATGCCTGATGAGAGTCATCCTCCTCGCCTGAGAGATAAACCTGGCATTCCAACCACTGATATGCCGCTCCACCTTGTCAATGATGAACTGGAAATCCGCCTTCTTGACTCTCCCCATTGTAAGAGGAGCACCGAGGTATTGGACGCTAGCGCGAGCCTTAGAGAAGCCTAAAATACGCTCAACAACTCTAGTTCTGCCTACTGCCATGTTTTTATCACACAAGAAACAGCTCTTCTGCATATTGATCTTTTGGCCCGACATTTGCTAGAAGTTTGAAAGGAACTTCTTGACTGAGTGGAGGGAATTCCGGCTGTCACTGACAAATAATAACGTGTCATCCGTGAAGAGAAGGTGGGAGATCATAGGGGTTCCACAGCTAAGCTTATAGGGTTGACATGCGTTGTTGAAAATGAGGCTTCTAAAGTTTTTGGAAAAAGCTTCAGCCGCCAAAATAAAACAGGGTTGGGGATAATGGGTCCCCCTAATGGATCACTCTCGAGGACCTAAAGAAACCAACCACCTCCCCATTGATGAGAACTGAGGACCAGGTATTGGCCCAACAGGTCTCTATTAGACTAATCCCTTTGGAGGAGAAGCCAAACTTGGCTAGAACCTACTTGAGGAAATCCCAGCTGATCCGATCATACGCCTTTTCAAGGTCAGGCTTGAGAATCATGTTACCTCCACTCACCTTACAGTTAAGATCCCTCACTGCCTCTTACGCTAGCTCGATATTTTTCACGATTGCCCTGCCTTTCACAAACGCACCTTGCTAAGGAGAGACAAGTTTAAGAAGCAACGAGCTAAGTCTGTTGGTCAGTACCTTCGAGAAGATTTTATAGATTACATTGTAAAGACTGATTGGGTGAAAATCTCTGAAATACGAGGCCAACTAGGATTTCGAGATCAAACAGATGAGGGAAGAGGAGAAGGCTTGTGGGAGAATGCTCCCTTTGAAGAAATTGACTATAGCTGCATGGACATCTCTCTCCACAATCTGCCAATAATCCGTAAAGAAACCAGCTGAGAAACCGTCTAGACCCGACACTCCATCTTTGGGGAAGGCTCAAGCTACCACCCTCACTTCCTCCATTGAAGGAGGGGCTGAAAGAGCGTCATTGTCAGCCTGGGAAAGGAGGTGGGGGATGCCCCTAAGCATGTCGTCTGCTGGACCGCAAGACTCAGCCCGGAGCAACTCCTCAAAGAACTTAATCACGGCCCTTTTAATATCATCCGGGTTGGAAAAAACATTTTCATCATCATCTTTAATCTGCGAGATGAAGGTGCGACGAACTTTCTCATTTGCCGAATTGTGGAAAAATTTTGTATTTCGACCACTTGCCTCAAGCCAGGATATTCTAGCTTTCTGTTTCCAGAAGGACTCTTCCATGAGTTCTAGCTGAGCTAACGTTGCCTAGCCAACGAGCTTTCCTGCAAACAGTTCCCATGCAGCTGCTCTTGCATCTTCTTTTCTACGTCCACCAGATTTTCCTCAGCCTTCCGAAGATTCTGAAACACATTCCTAAAGACTTCCTTGTTCCACAAGACCATCCATCCATTATGTTTCAAGATGGACCATCACATCATCTCAAAAATTCATATTTTTAGAGTCACGATCACAATGAGACATTAGACAATGCCTAACTAAGCCAACGGAACCATACATGAGATCTAACTCATTAGATCTACCGTTCATCATGTCCACTACATCTGGTGGAATGATCCACCACTTGAACGCACTGATTTAGGATCTAAAGTCCACTTAGATGTCTACTAGGACTATTCAGACCGCCAACAAATGATTAGGAAAAAGATCTGATCGTTAAATCTACGATGATCAACATATATCGCCATTTAGACACACAAACTCATTTTTGTGACCCACCTAAGTTTTAGATATGCCTTATCTTAAGTCAGAGGTCTCAACTGGGCCCTCCAAATGAAATGGATAGAGTAGATTTGCCAAATACATCTATGGGGACCCCACTTGAGGAGTGTGTGTGCACATCTTGTGCATACCCATGGCACACCCAAAACCAAATGTTGGTCAAACTGGGTTTGACCCAAGGAAAATCCGAAAAGAGGATTTTCCTCCTTTCTCTAGTTTTCTCGCCAGCAACGGCATTTGAAAATTGCCGTTTTGGGTTCTGATTTTGGGCCACCATATGAGATCATATGGATGATTTGAATTGTCCATCTAGTCCGGGCGGGAAATCTGACCAAAATAGAGATTTTCCCGCACCATAAAACACATGTACATGTGCACAATTTCCGGTGAGACGGGTCGCATACGTGGTTGTCGAAAATGGAAACTCTCCATTACTGCCAAGTTGGCAATCCACGTGCGGGAGGATTCTTACAATCTGAGCCATACAACTCAAAAATAAAAATAAAATCCCAGCCCTTCATTCATTTTAGGGTTTTCGTAGCTACAAAAAGAGCTCAAATGGAATCTTTTCTGTTAGACAGTTGGCACTATCCTAGCCGCTCCCTAGCTTCTAGAAGCTTTCCAGTTCATCACAAGCGTCGATTCTAGGGCTTCCTAGAGCCTCGTGTGTGTGGCGATCGCAAGTTCTCGTGAGAGAACTCGATGTCGCCGCGAGAAAGCTTCCGCAACTATAAATCTCACTAACCGTTGAGATTTTCATCTCTACTGTCCCAATGATGGGTCCCACAATGATCACTGGACCTATCTAAACCATCCATGTACCTCATCACGAAGGATGGCCCACTTGATCAAAATCCACAATGATCGGTGGATCATCTTCCTCAAACGATGGGAAAGACCCATCTTCTCTAAGTTGGTCCCATCTCTTGATCTAAGCCATCCATTCAGAGACCTATGGTACCTAAAACCTATCTACGACATCCGATTGATGCCATGCGACTCGTAACCAGAACTACCATCTTAAAACTTGGGCAAATTGAGAAAATCTTCCCGTAACTAATCCGTTGATTAGTTGATGTGGAAGCATCCAGAAATAGGTTAATACAACCTATAAGAGGCTGGCTTTTAAGGCGACCATTTTCAAAAATAGAAAGGGGAAAGAGAGGAGTGTGGGTGTCATTTTCTTACTACCTTGGGGGACTCGAACGAGTCTCGTGTCTGGTCCGAGTTCGGGCGAGTTGGGTGCAGTCTGGTCAAGACCAGATGTTGTCTAGATGGGATTAGGAGAAGCAGAGAAAGGAAAGGAAAGAGAGAAAGTGTGTGAGATGCTTCCATTCATGCCGCACCAAACTATCGCACCAGATGACTTGAATCTGGTTGGGTTCTTCTCTGAGTCACGATCCGAGTTGAATCATGTTCACTCCCCAAGTATAGGGTTGTGATGCAGTAATAAACTCAGTGAGACCGAGGTCGAATCCCAAGGGATTGATATTTGTACGTTACCTGAAACTAGATAGAAATAGAACTAGCCTAAGATGAAATCTAAATCGAATGGCCTTTAGGGAATAATTGTGAAATAATTATGTAAAACTTAAGAAAATCAGAAATAAGAAACTAGGGATTCAGAAGATCCACTTGTAGAGATTAGGGAGATCTTATGCCTGCTTCAAGAATCATGGAAATTAAACTGAACTTCCTCTGATATAATTTTAAAGAGATGAAAGGTATATGAATTAGAATGGATTCCATCAGCAAACCATGCCCACGAGACAAAGCAAACAACAGAATTAAACTAATTACTAACCAATCAATCAATGTATGAAGGTAAGGAAGGGTACCATCATCCAACAATGCCCAGGAGACGATGGTGAACAAGAGGGCTTCCTGACGTCATACACATAAAAGGAAAGGAACATGCTCAAAGTCATCACAGACCCATTGTAATTTTAGTCACAACAGACCATTAAAAACTTAAAAAAAAAAACATTCCCTTAATTAAAACCAAAGTCAACATCAATTCAGTCTAAACAAAAGGCATAACAAAAGTCTCCCATCACGCTACAAGCTTCACCTCTTAGCCCTAGCTAAGAGGTTTAGCTAATCATGACCATGATTTAACTCACCTCTCAAAACATAAAATCAGGACAAGGAGAAAAAAAATTGTTAAACAGCTCCACGTCCAGCTCACTCTCTCTCTGCTCCACGTCCTTGCACTGAATGCCCACCCGTCTTTTGAATCCCCCTGGCAATTGGATCCTTCTCCTCTTTTTATAGGCACTAGACCCCTCAAGAAGCACTCCCGAACTCCTCTTTTATGCAGCCCTTTACGCAGAAAAGGTTTCCTGCGTAAACTCTATTTCTCGCAGCAGGAAACGCATAAAAAGCTGCGTTTGGACTGAAGATCCAGATGTTGATCGTCCCGATTACCGTATCTGCCATCATGGCTAGGGTCAAGCCTGGCTGGGGCTTCCATTGGACGGTTCGGATCGATGATCCGATCACGTTCTGGGTCACGTAACTCCACCGAGAATCTGAATTTTTCGGACGCGCGTAAACCTTACGCAGGTTGCACTGACGTGTTCGGTGGGCCCCATAATGATGTCTTCAGAGAAATCCACTTCGTTCATTGGATTCCTGATGAAAAACTAGTCAGGAAGGGTGGGTTTTCTTCAAATTCTGCATGGCCCATTGTACCAGATCCATTCACCGTTCATCTTGCTTTTGGATGATCAAAAATGGATCTCCGGGACCTTTTGAAACTTTGCCACCTAGGTGAGAGTATTCCCTACCCCAGAGACACCATGAACGACTCTGATCATTCAAAGGAGCAAGGGGTGGGCCCCACTGAGTGAAACTGGCGGACCCACGTCTGCCGCTGTGAGAAATCCGATTTGAGAAGAAGAGTCGGTCAGCACTTGCTGACCGACTTTCGGATGTTTGGTGCACGCCCGGTGCACCTGCATACCTTGCACATGCACTACTTGTATGGGTCCCATAGAGATATTTGTGAGAAATCTACTCCATCCATCAATTCTGCCATATCATTTAAGGCGTTGAGTGAAAAATTGAGGCATATCCAAATGTCATGTGGGCCCAAAATCGACGGTTTATGGGCTGATCTATCCGTTGGGCCACTTCTACTGGGATCCAATGGCTGAAATTTGACGTGTACGGTTAATTTATGGTCCTTAGGTCATATATGGAGTTTCGAGCTGAACGAATGGTGGGAACCCTATGATCTTGCATTCTGTACAATTTTTGGGTCACTTAAGCTTCAGTTTCCCGAATTTCTCAGATCTTTGGTGTGTAATTCCGTCAATCTTGGTCCCCTGGAGTCCGTCCCTTGCCTTTAGTGTCATCAGAGCGTTAATCCATGCTTTAAGCTCCCTTTTCAGTCCATGCTCATAAATACACTTTGCATCACAAACTTGATTAAAGCGGGCCATTAAATAGTATTATGTTCGTAAATCCAAGCAATAACTGGGGTCTAATATGTAATATTTGACCCTCAACAAATCGTATATGCAGAGTTCGGTTGTTGCACGTGAAAGAAGCAGAGAAGGAAAAAAGGAAAGAAAGGAAGAAGAAGAAAAGGAAGGAAAAGAGAAGAAAAAGGAGAAACGGGAAGAGAAGGATGAGAGAGAGAGAGAGAGAGAGAGAGAGAGAGAGAGAGAGAGACCAAAGTTGAGTTGGGTTGGGCTGCTATTGAGTCTGACTACGTCAACTCGATCCGAATCTAGACTGATTCCAGATCTTGCTGGACGTGAAAGAGGAAGAAAGTAGAGTACAAGAAGAGAATGGAGAGAGAGCAAGATCGTGTGTTGCTGCCCCAGCTCAAATCGAGCTGAGTCTAAACCGAGCCAGGTCGTGTTTGGTGCTCGCTATTGGACATGCTCTAGCTAGGAGCAAGAAGGAAAGGAAGAGAAAGGAAGTTACAAGAGGGGGGGAGATAAGGAGAAGGAAGGAGGAAAAAGAAGAGGGTACGAGTTGCTGACTCGACTCGCCCAAGTCACGAGATGGGGCTGGTGTATTTGCACCGAGTCCAGATTCTTTTTCGGTGAACTACGTCGGGTCAAGTCGGGTCTGATACCCTGTGATGGACCATCCAGGAATACAAGAAAATGGGAGGGGAATACGTGAAGATGTAGAGAAGAAGAAAGGTGAGTCACTGAGTTGACTCGGTTTAAAACCGAGTTAGGTCTTTTACTCACTGAGTTTCCAATTCCAGACGTTATCGGGTCAAGTTTCGCAACAAGGTAATTCGAGGTTTACCTTTTGTTATTATTTTTAGTTATTATCATATGTTATTATTATTATTAGAATAACTAGTATGGCTAGGTTCATTATTATTAGCTATTATAATTATAATCATTATCATTATTAGATAATATTGTTATTTCCATTTTGGATTGGTATAAATATTAATATTAGTTCTTATTAGATTACTGTTAATAATTATTTTATCATTTTAGCATTTATTAAACTCTCATTTTTTATGAAAATGATATTAGATATTGTTGGGAAGAATTAATACCAATTCACAAATTATCATTAGTAGTATTTTATTCTTTACGCAAAAAGTTAGAGTTCAAGTTCTAATACTTATACTTAGATTTAAATAGTTGGATAAAGCCCTAAAATTTACATGATCTAAACATTAAACTTTAATCCTAACCATATAAATTTTGTTATGTTGTAATCTAACCACTCCAAGCATTCAAATTTTGTTAAATCTTGATCCTAAGGTGTGTACAACTATCTCTAATATTACCGGGAGACGAACAGACTCTTGAAAGGTGATGTTCACCCTTTAAGCTTTTCTACATAATGATAGTTAGTGTAACTCATTTAATTTATCTATTGCCTAATATAATACTCAGTGAAATTGATGATAAATGTTACTTTCTATTTCAGTAATTCTTTATAATGACTAATGATTATATTTACATTCAAATATGAACATGCGATAGATCTTAAATATATAACTTTACATGTGTAATTACTATTGACATGGTACATGACTTGTTTTGCCACTTGCGATTATTTTATGGTGTTTGTGGAAGTCCTTGAACTAGTGGCCTTTCTACCAAATAGATTAAATGAAATTTTCTTGTCGTGGACTTACCATCTTATGAATTGCTTATGCCTTTGTGGCAATGTAACGCCCTGGAAATCGGGGATCGTGCATACACTTGACTCTCGAGTTCCCGGGTGTCACTTATAACCGATTTTTCTTAATATGCATTTAATCGGGTTTAAATGCGCAGCCTGGAGTTCTTGGAACATGAAGCACAAACGGACCTGTCGACTGAAATGAAAGAGAACTAGCATATGTATATATATACAAATATACATGACCAAAAAAATAAAGGGTCGCACATGTCGTCACCCAACGAAATCATAAAAGAATAATATGTCCAAAAAGAATAGAGCTGAGCCCTCTGCGTAGTGATCAGCGTGCCATCTACAGGTCCGATGAGGGCTCGTACAACCGCTGGAAGTAAGAGAACTCGTCCTCCTCCTTGAGGCTCGCGTCGCCAGGCTACACGAAATCTGTATCACCTGCATTTATGAACGGGTCTGGTTGGTGTTTTAAAACACCGTCCCAGAGTGGGAGTGAGTGATTAACTCAGTGGGTGCTATTAGCCATAAGTTGTAACAAGCATCAATTATAATAAGAATTTAATGAAAAGTAATCAATCATAAACATCTATCTAGTCTTGTTAATGCACATGCATGCAGGATGATATGATGTATGCCCTCGCCACAACGCTCCCTCGAGCGACTCCATCTAACGATCACGTATGACAATACTCCCTCAATGCGACCTCGACTGCTGAGTCGCCAACCTAGCTAATACCATGCAATGATGATGTTAACCGGGTTCTTAGTTAAGTCCATTCATCCAGCAGATTTGAGAATTTGATACACCCCACATATCAAATGCCCTGAACTAGTTGCGAGGCTAAGACCCCCCAATGTGTGAGGTCGAGACCCCGCGATCCTTGACCCCGTCGGGTTTTCTCTATCCCCGACTTCAAGCACATGGGGGGTACTAAATGTGGGGTCGATCACGGTCACTACGGGGAGGCGCGTCACCCCAGCATAGGCCGACAGATCGGACACAGTATCTCATTCCACCATGCCCGACTCACGAGACAGTGGATCGATATTCAATTCGTTCTCGATGGGCTACAACGGTGGTAGGGTATTCTAGTTTCCATACATATGTGAACAAACAAGGTTAACAAACCAGGTGAGTCAGCCAACGGACTAAACCGTACGAGCCCAGGCAAGTACGTGGCGGAACGATATCGGGTACAAGCGACCCATGTAGTCTAACTACTGCCGCCCATACGCACTCGCCCAAACCCATGGGTTTAGCCTCAAGGTGGTCCTACCAACGGAACCACCTTCGCTCTCCTCATGTTCCTGACCAACCCAAGGGTAGGAATAATGATTCATAGCATGCCAACTACCAATGTAACATCAAGCATAGTCAACACCATGTTCTCATGTTGCTCAACATATAATTCAAATTTCTCTAACAAGCAAACTATTAATATCATGAATAAGGTGTATGTGTGTGGTGTGGGTTCGTGAGAAAGTTAAGCACTTCCTACACCTCAAGGGATCAAATACATAAGAGCAAATGAATCATACACAATATGAAGCAACACATATGAGAAAAAGAAATCAACCAAATATAAACATGTAATCATCTATGCACTAGATCATGAGAGAGGCAAGATTAACATCAAAGAGAAATAAACATGCAAATCATACAATTCCAACAACATGTCATCCCTAGGTTCCTCTAGATTTTTCCATATAACATACCAAGCAAACAAAATCATTAAACTCTAACTATAATTGGTGCTAGGCCACCTAAGGATAATAGTCCGCACCTATGGATTGTTGAGATCTTGAAAAATAACCTAAAAACGCCAAACTCGATGTTGATCGGCCGGAATCCTAAGACAATGCACTTGCATGTTAGGATTTCATACAAATCCTAGCTCAACACAAAAGATTACAAAAATGATGGGTGCTTACCTCCCCAATCAGATGAAAATCACTTGTATTTGTGGATGTGGGATTTCTTGAGCAAAGGGAAGAGGGGTTTCTAAATCTCACCTCCCTTGGGCCCACCTTTTTCTCCCTTCTTCCTTCTCTCCTTCTCTCTTTCTCCTCTTTTCTCCTCTTTCTCTCTTTCTCTCTTTCTTTTCTCTAGGACAAATTCGTATGGGGAGAGGGGTGCCCCAAATGAGGCCCTTTTATAATGCCAGATTTGGTGACAATGGCCCCAAGTGTTGGGTTTTTACTATACTAGACCTATGAGAGGGTCTTTCTAGCCTCTAGGGCCCACTATAGGGTGTACAAGTCAATATACACTGTACGATAGCTAGCCCTAATGATGATCTACGTATGGATATATCGGCTTGCCATTTGGATGCGCCGATCGACAGATATGATAAGAAGTCTGTTCAACTGTCACTGATAGTCGATCAGGGCTGCGACTATATGGATATGAGCAGGAAAATATCCTTACTCCATGGGTAAAGTTTGGGCATAAACCGACGGTCCGAAATCCTCAACTTTGCATAAGAGTGGACGACTCAACTCACTTAAGTTCCAACTCCTTCCTTTAGGGTATTTGCACTTCTCATGCACTCGTCCTTCGGCTCAAGTTGACCGATTCTGGACCGTACCCAGGTCCGATTCCCGCGATGGTCGTCAAGTCCAATGAGACGGACATTATTCTATAGTTTTGGAACTAGTGGTCCACCAACGAGCGGTCTAGAGCTTGTTTGGATAACCGGGGCAGTTCTGGTGGCCCTCTGACCATGAAACTCATATGATAGGTGCTCCATGGCCCGATGAAGGGCCATGCAAAATTTGGGGATGATCAGATATGGGGTTTGGTCGCACGAGTTTGATTCGCGATCAACGGTCGCCGTGCCACGATCGGGACCCAGATTTTGTGAGCGGGCGTAGAAAAATACATTAGACCTTTACCGTAAATCTGGAAGAAATTCGACAGCTAAAATGCCTGAAATCTCAATTTTATTTACCAGTGCCAGATTCCAATTCTGGCATTGGTGGGTTGCATTTGGCAAGTACCGATGGGACGGCCTGAATAGTTTATTTCTGGGTGTCCATTGGGTCCGTGAACCGTAATGGACCACAAGCCCAGTGAGATCTTCAGTTCCCTAAATTTTTAGATTTTTCTGACCCTCCTCGGTCGCTGGGTGGCTCACATAGGTTGTCGTTAAGTGTAAACGGGTCATCTGGCTTGACTTCGGTTAGATCTTTGGGTCCAATGTGAGTGGATCATAGGGCTAAACTTGATGTTCAGGTGATCGGACGGATTCGTTGGCTTCTTACAGTTGATTAAATGGACTTGTGCGGTTCTTTACTGGTTTCACCCGTGTTTAAACTATTATTGAGTGCTAATGGCCATTAAGTGATATTATAAGTTAATTAATAAAAAAAAATTTCAAGAATTTTTTTAAAAATCCAAAACAGTCAAAATCCAGGATGTTACATGCATTTTACAGAAAATCCCTTTTATTGCACCTTTAAATGGACTATTTTGCCTTATATGGCTTTGATGGACTATTTGCCCTCTTGTGGCTTTTATGGATTATTTTCGATAACCTTGCGATGGTAAGTTTCACTTGTCAAACTATGATTGACCTCTAGTTAAAGACGTTACCATTAAACATCTTGTTTGTTAGTCTCATGAGCCAGGGATGGTGGAATGAGACACTATGCCTGAACTGTCGGCTTATGCTAGGTAACAAACCCCGCATAGTGACCTTTAAGATTTCTTTAAATGGTAGTTTGAAATTAGACTAATCATGTATCTTCATGGCATACGGACTTTACCGGGTGGTCGATACAAGACGCGGAGTTTGCTTGAGTCAATACGGGTTATACCGTAGAGTATTTTACCTGGTGATTCTTAGTTTTCATTATGTGCATTCGACTACCATGGGGCTATCCTTTTCACATGAACTTTTCTAGGTATCTAGTTTTCTTTGGACGTATCATAGAATACTATTCCAGGAAGCTAGCTTACCTTTTTTTTTTTTTTTTTTTTTTTTATAAAGGAAAGTGAACTAATACCACTTCTTGTATTAATCACAGAAAATTACATCCATTCGGGTGGGGCCGAACAAAAAAGGAAACGGCCCTCACCTATCATTTAAACAGAAGCTAGCTTATCTTAGGTGTTCTCGTTGTATGGTCTTTTCCGGATGGCTAATTCTCCTTGGGCATACCTTTGTGTACTTTTATGGGTAGCTAGTTCTCCTTGGGCGACCTTTTTGCCAGCTAGATGTGCATCCCCAGGTTTAAACAAGATTATCTTTGTAGAATTTATTTAATGAATGTGTATCTGATAAACTTTATCAGATTACTATGATAATCATTGTGAAATATTTGTTATACACTGTCTCTGATAACTATGCTTGAGTATCTTGATGATATAATAAATCGTAGGGATTATACCTCACTGGGATAGCCATTGACGCTATCAAACCGTAATCAGTGTGCAAGTAACGCAAAGGGTGTGCATGCTGGTGTTCAGGTGGAATAGAAAGATCCAGACGATCTTGCGACTCCCTATTATTGATTTCGTTTGCATTTAAGTTGTATTGTCATATATTATTAAAACTTAAGACATTGGTTTGTATAATTTTTTGGATAACTACTTGAAATCTTGGTTATGTATATTTGGACTCCCTCTTATACTTGATTTGTTTATATTCCGCTAGTTTACTAATTCTGATAAAGAAAAAAAAATGTACGTGAAATTTGAGTCACAATTAAAGGTTAACACTCGTTTGAATTATGAATAGTGTACTCGGGTTTCGAGAACCGGAGTGTTACACCATCGGCCACACTATACAAGTAACTCCACACATGGCCACATATTCCAAAATGTCGCCTATAGAGAGATACCATACCTGACAGAAAGATCAGGTCCATTGATTCATAGGGATGGCACACATGTACTTTGTATAATCAACTCAGCTTTCATAATATCTGAAATGTTAAGCCTAATGGCCCAGACCCGGATTGTGTAGTGTAGATACAGCATCCAAGTCAGCATTGTGTTGACATGGCAAAGTTCTTTTGCCTCACAGTGTACGTGGAGCTCAATGCATGTTCATATATTCCAAAATGTCGCCGGTGGAAACATCCCAGACCTGACAGAAAGATCAGGTCTTTTGATTCATCAGGGATGCCATACATGTACTGTGTATGATCAATTCTGCTTTGGTAATATCTTAAGTGGATGACCAATTCTGCATTGGTAATATCTGAAATGGTAATAGTAGTGGCTCAGACTCTCAAATTGTGTAGTGTAGAACACAGCACCCAAGTTAGTATCGTGTTGATGTGGCAAAGTTATGTAGACCCCACCCTGTATGGGTAGCTCAACTCATGGTCATATATTCGAAAATATCGCCTGTAGAAACATCCCAGACCTGGCAGAAAGATCATGTCCATTGATTAATTAGGGATGCCACACATCTACTGTGTATGATCAACTCTGCTTTGGTAATATCTAAAATAGTAAGCAAAGTGGCCCAGGCTCGGATTATGTTGTGTAGAACACAGCACTGAGGTCTGTCAACAGTGGCAAAGTTTTGTGAAGCTCACCGTGATGTATGTGTTATGCATCCACCTTTTGCCGCATCATTTTTATGACATAAGCCAAAAAATGAGACAGATCCAAAGCTCAAACGGACCACACTACAGAATGCAGTGAATGCTTGATTCACAATGTGTGTGACACTCAGCTTACACATGGAACTCTGCACCTGTGTGTGACATCAGGACTGCTCATCAGGCGATCCACTTCAAAGCCAATATGCTGAACAGGTATAGGAGGCAAAAGCACATTCAATATATACAAGCGAGAGGATAGCGAATTTTTGGGCATACCGCGCTACAAGCTGAAGCCACAAGGTGTGATTCTACAGCAACAGATTCAAATGGGCCGGATTCAAGGATTGCTCGTAACAACAGAGCGCAGAAGCCAGAGCTGATGTTAAGATATTGCCAGCCGATGATTGAACATGAAAGAAGACTGGAATCGCATAATCATTCCCAAGTTCATTGGTCAATTTCTCTCAACCATTTGTTTTGTATGTGCATCCCTAATGACAGTATCATGAGTGGCTTGGGGTGCCTTGGTTTCACACGTGCTAAAAAATGTTAGCCAATTTGAACCATTAAAATCCAGCATCATGGCATTTGTGCAACTACCTAACATTGACAATGGCCTTGATACCTTGATATTATCTTGTTCTTGTGAACTTAAATGACTAGTGTTGGGGACCACAGAAGCGCAAAGAGATGAATCAAGCACAAAGAGATGAATCAAGCAAAGTACTTTAGTAGCAACAATTAAGTTCAATCATAAAAACTCTAAATTTAATATGAAAAAGCCTTTCAAAAAAAAAAAAAAAAACTACGGTACAAAGTAACAGATATCACTATGAAAGCAAAAACTACAAGAGATAGAGAGGATAGCCTTGTAGTAGTTTGGTTGTATCGTGGATGTGGTGGGAAGTAATGGGACATTGATTTCGGTTAATGAGCCCTTTTATTCCAAGTGAACTTAGGAAGTTTTTAATAGTTGTTCAATCACCACTGTTTTCCTTTGATGGGGTCCACCTGAGATTTGAATCTGACTCATTTTTTGGTCCCATGACCTAGAATGTTATGCCCCTGGAGTGTTTGCATGCTTTTGTACGCGCGAATAGGATTACCATTTTGTGATGGACCTCACCATGGATGGTGGTTATGCTAGTTCCAGTTTCTACAGTCATCTGGACCCGCCATGGATAGACTGCAGGGTATACTCTGTTTCTGTTTGTTCAAATGGGTTACTGTTGATCCGATGGACCGCAGGGATGCACCATTCTATATATCATCATACGTGGGACCATCGTAGCCCTTAGATTTTTGTCCGCAAATAAGCTATTAATGAAAGAAGGACACTAGTTTGATGCTCTAGAAGAGTGTAATGGCTGATATCCAGGTACTCAAAATTTGCAATTGTGGCGTATATCAGCTCAAATTAAGCCACTCAGATTGTAAATAGGAAATCATCCTACGAAATATCAGTGCCTTTGGCTAATGGGAATTTGTTTGTTGAAAATTGGAAATTTTTTATTGAATTTGGAACGTTGATAGTTTTAGCCCATTTTATAAATCCGGTAAATATTTGTAGATACACCCCCTCCAAAAACTGTGTACGTGAATTTGAATGAGAGTAGTGAGGAGCAGCTGACATCAAGTGCAGCATATATTTGTAGGAAGGCCAGGTAAGAGTCTGTCCAGCAGGCGCGGTGCATGGAAGGATCGCATGGCTCAGTAGGGAAGGATTTCGTCTCTGGGGAGGCTGTAATGGGACTTGTGACACTAGTGGCATCTTCTCCAAAGGCAGATGATAGACGCAACAGAGAGAGAGAGAGGCCACGGCCCAAGAAGACAGAGAGATAGTAGCGTGGTAAGGCTGCCTTTCAGGCGTGCAACGTATGTTTGTCGAAAGGCCTCAGAGTCTTGCACCCCGGCAACAAGCTGGCAGATGTCCAGTCAGGTTGCTATTTGAGGAGACTGGGACCCAAATTGTGATTGCGCAGAAGAAAAAGAGTCATCAATGGACTGAACGGGTATTAATTACTTGTCCCGTGTTCAAACATTTTTTTTTTTTTTTTTTATGAACAGAACAATTCTAATCCTGGCAAAAGGATTTTACAAGAATTACAATTTTCGAGCAGGCCCTCAGCAAAAACAAAGAGGCCTGTCTATCGTATAATTAGCTCGAGGTATCAGGATTTTGAAATCTGATAAGCCCCAGGCCAGTACGGTCCAGGATAAACCTGTGTTCAAACATGTGGGTTGGCCATGAAGGTGAAATTACTTAGGGAAAGATGTTGAAAGCCAAACAATTCAGCAATTTCCTTGACAGACAATATATTGCACTCCACTTAGGACATGTATATCACCTAGCCAATGTCCTTAAAATGCCATTAGTATTTTCTCTCCACCATGAAAATTTATATTCACGTACCAATGGCATAACCATTGACATCCAAAGAAACACGTCTGAAATACCCATAAACACAAACAGTGCTTCTCATCCCAAAATAATTTTCACACACACAATACATACCGTAAATATGAGTGAAAAGGAAAACCACATATAATGTAAAAGCAACCATGTCCAAATGCACATTATGAAACATAGTACATGTCTAAAGCCAACTTTGCAACCATGCTGATAAAAAAATAAATTTAAAAAAAAAAAACCATGTTTAGCAATACCCATAGTTATGCCCAAATAACAACCATATTCCAGCGACGTTTATGCATAGACAAACACACATATCATAGAAACAGACGCTTGTCCAAGCAATTCCATGCTAAAAATACACCCGATAGACATCAATAGCCTCTCCAGCGTCTCACCCAAGACAAATGCTACCCTTTAGCTCCAGATCCTTGGTGAGGCCACTACACGCCCTTCAACTGTACATCTTTGATGAAGTCATGACATTCGGTGACGCATTTTATTCTTTTCATGCTCAACACCTTGCTATAATCTCCTCAAAACTCAGTCTAGAGCATGAACACATAAGCAATAGATTTTTAGCAGATACAACCATAAATCCATAACAAATACAACAATAGATGGATAATTGATACAACAACATATTCATGACAGATGCACTAAAGGATTTATATGAGAAACTACACATCCACCTTTGATTATTGGCCCGTCTATCTACATGGTGAGAGCACGTAATATACAGTTTGTATGTTTCCTGTATGGTATGTAATTGCTTCCATACACTGCCAGCCCAAGCGTGTCTGCGCCTGGTTCATGACTGTAAGACCAAGTGCAAGCTCAACCTTCCCACCTAATGTGCTTGATAGTAGGGCTGAAGGGGCCAGGCTGGCCAACAGGCTTTTGATCCTAGCCTATTTTGGCCATGTTTGGGCTAAAATATTGTGCCTATGAGCCCATGTCCTTGCAATTTTCTTCCAAACGGAAAAGTTATAATTATCTACCTTTGTGATTTTTCGTACATGGTCCATCGATGATGAGGTCCACAACATGGACGGGCCCAATTGATGCATCACACATCCAAGGTTGCAGTACAGAAATGGCTCTGCTATCATACGGTTCTACCAGCTCTGAGGTAACATCTTCCACCCTACTAGTTCATAAGATGACTGCCGGGATGTGGTTTTTATGGTAAAGCACCATCCACCGGCAACAACAAATCAAGCGTCCAAATCTAATATATGTGTGCCACGTCCGTCCGTCCGTCGGTACGGTGGCAAGGGATAGGGATCTAGGCCTCATTCAAATGGACGCGGATTAGCTACTGACAGGTTGGACATCAGGAAGGTTTCAACGGTGGCATCACTCTCCCCACTGTTTTCTGTGGTGGGGTCCACTGCAGATTTGGATCTGCCTCATTCTTTGGATCATGCCTTAAAATGATCTCTACAAATGGATGAACCGTGTGGATAAAACAGAGAGTGGGGTCCACATAATTTGATGACGTCACTTCAGCAGGGAGTCTCGCAACCCAAATAAGGATGGATCACGCAATCTCGAAATCGGATTGTGTACTAAGTCACTCAGCACGCTTTTATGGTAATGAGTAAATTCTGTTGGGCCACCATGACTGTATGTATTTTATCCACATCGTCCATTCGTTTTTCAGCTCATTACAGGGGCTTGAGACCAAAATCGAAGCATATTTAAGGCCCAAGTGGACCACACCACAGGAAACAGTGGGAATAATGATTTACACCGTCAAAACCTTCCTAAGGCCCAAAGTGATGTTTGTCCGACCTGTTCATAAGATCAAACACTCATGGATGGACGGAAAACAAAAATATCAGTTTGATCTCCTGTGGTGTGGTTAAGTTGAGATTTTTAGATATTTAATTTTTGGTATCATGACCTAAAGTTATCTGTTAAAATGGTCGGACGGAGTGGATAAAATAGATAAATCATAATGGATCCTACGGAGTTTACTTAGTACGCTTAGCCTAAGGAGTTACTCACGACGCAATATATTTTAGAAATAAATTTGCACATTCATTGAGAAAATATACTTTGTACAGCTAGACTTACCTCATCAACGTTGAGTAGTTCCATTACCCATCCCTCCGCTTCTGTCCACTGTACACGCTTGATGATGGGGATGTGCCTCACCTTTCTACGGTCCTCCTCGCTTCCATCTTTTAGTTTCAACTTATCCGTCAATTCCGTTGGCATGCCCCATAAGCGGAGCTCTTGGAGTCCAGTGAGATATTCAATCCCTTCAGGAAGAGTCTTCAACCCCTCACAGTTAATCAGAATTAGCTCTTGGATGCTTGCCAATGCTCCCTTTTCTATTACTATCCGATTTAGTTGTTTCATGTCCCGTAGATAAAGGTTCCTGAGCTTAGTAAACCGTCCATCGCGGAAACACAACTGCTGCCCTTCATAGGCATTCTGAAGGTAAAGGTACATCAGATTGGGCAATGCTTGGATTGATGAAAGAGGATCTTCTTCTCTTAGCTTTGACCAATTCAACGCCAAAGAGGTGAGGTTCACAAGGGAGTTAAGCCATCGAGGCACATTCTCCAAATGCCCATACAGGTAAAGCTTCTGAAGAAACGGTGGAGGGTTAGGAGAGAGTGCTTCCAATTGAAGTGTTTCTTCCTCTGTTCTTGCAGACACATTCAACGTCAGAAGGTGTTTCATCTTTCCGATTGAATTGCACAACTCAGCTCCATCGATTTTTCTGACCTTAGAAATGGTAAGACTTCTAAGTTGGGTTAAGTTCCCAACTTGTTTAACAATCTCCCCTTCTTTCTCTTCAATACAATGTAGAGTCTGTAAATTTGTTAAATTACATATACTTACAGGAACTTGGATGCTAGTAAAGAAATTAAAATTATATGCAAACTCGTCAGTAAGTCGATAAATAAACACGTGTCGTAGTTTACGTAGCTTCACAATCCCACTGGGTAGCCTCTCTAGCTCCGTATTCCTGACGTCCAGTGTTTGAAGGTTCTGTAGCTTCCATAAAGATTCGGGAAGCTCCCTAACTTTAGTTTTACTTAAGTTTAGATACCGTAAATTGAACATGTTAGTCACTTCATCTGGTATGCTTTCGATAGGAACTCCTTCTAGATTTAGGACCCTCAGAAATCTAAAGCTTGATGCCATCGTATTTAAAGAAGAAGAAAGAGACATGTTTCCATCAAACACCCTGAGGGAACGAAGATGTGTCATACCTGCACTCGAATGATTAATTTCGCCACTACTGTAGATTGACATGCGGCGGACTTTGCCATTTTGCCTTGCTTGCAGCTCATCGTATGTCGTGCAGAACTTTTCTTCGCGACTTACTGATAATGCCACTTCACGCACAATATCGTGCATTCGACAAGCTTTCAACCTTCCAAACACGTTCGTCTCAACAACCTGAATTATGTTTCGATGGATGAGTTCCTTCAGATAGTCTTCTGCCGCCTCCTCCATTGTAATTTTACTCGTCTCCTCCACAAAACCCTCTGCCACCCATAACCTAATCAGCCGCTTGCGTTTAATTAAATAATCTTCCGGAAACATGCAACAATAGAGGAAACAGTACTTAAGGCGGTATGGTAGATCATAGAAGCTAAGCAACAGGATGCGCTTTACTGGTGAAAGCATTTGATTGTTTGTCAACTGCCAGCTCAGGTTTTTGTAGATTCGATTCCATTCCAATGCAGTCTTGTCTCTCAATGACAAGAGGCCGCCCATGGCAATAATAGCAAGTGGCAAGCCTTCACAGTTTTCTACTATAGATCGAGCCAATGGCTCAAGCTCTAAAGGACAGGGTTCATTCGGAAATGCCTTCTTACAGAAGAGCACCCAGGCCTCTTCTTGATCTAGAAGCTGAAGCTTGCAGACACGTCTTCCCTCTCCTGCTGCAGAAGCCACATTAAAGTCTCTCGTGGTAACTACTAACCTACTTCCACATCCACAATCTGAAAATATGACATTTACTTTATTCCAATCATTCATAGTCCAGACATCATCCAAGATAATGAGGTACTTTTTTGAGTCGAGAAGTCCTCTAACCATCCGCCTCAACTCGCCAGCATCTTTGGTGGCTAAGTCATTTGGAACAACATCTTCCTTAGCCTCAAGTAATTGTTTTATGATGCTTCGTAGTAGCTCATCAATTCTAAGAGACTGTGAGACAGAAACACATGCGTAGCAGTCGAAGTGCTTCTTTACTTGTTGATTCTTGTAGGTTTTAGTGACAAGAGTGGTTTTGCCCACCCCACCCATCCCTGTCACTGAAATCACCGTGCGCTGTTTTTCTTCCTCCACTAACCATCCGTCTATCAAATCTATTTCTTTCGTCATCCCCACAATGTCATTGTCTGCTTTGAAAACAGAAGTTTCTAAATCACGTTGCCACTGTTCGCTAACATCAGAGGATCTGGTGACTTCTTCTATTTGGCTGGGTCTTCGCTGAAAAATATTCTGAACATTTACCTTGGTTTCTTGAAGTCGTGTGGCGAACCGATGCCTGCCGCAGATATTCTTGGGGATATGGATAGTGTCAACGACAAAACCCTTGAATCCACCTCGTCGTGGCCTGTCCATGCGATACAAGAACTCGTCGATGATATCCTCCACATCATGCGCAGCGTCTCTTACTTCTCCCACCCATGTTTTCATTTCTTCATTGCTATCCTTTCTTCTATCAGCATCCCTCAACAAGGCTCGCATTCTATTAAGTTCCGTCTCGATTTCTTTAACTTCCTTGCGTACTCCTTTTAGTAGAGATCCTTCTTCTTTTAGAAGGGCACTTAAGTTTTCTAACAAGAATTGAACAACACTCTCTGCCATCGGAATTTCTGAAAAATAGAAAAAGAAGACAATCGATGTCAGAAAGAAATATTACGTTATTCTTTGGGCTATATACGACTATATGTGAAATCTACTTGGAACATTAGATACATTGGATCATGTTGGTCCAGGGCCAAGCAATCCACGGGAATCCATAATTTAGGTGGGATACACCAATGGAACCAGTTGGGAGCGAATGACCACTTTTGATAACACCTGGGCCCACCTGAATTGCATAATAGGTTGGGATTTGGGCCCTGGCCATAAAATTGGGTGATACACATAATAGAAGTATAGGATTTAACATACACAACATGGTGGACTCTATAAAAATCAACGGTGAGTGTTCCCTGAAAATAATTTTCACTGGTATAGCCTGCCCATGGATTTCACGTACACGACTGTAGAGCCTGCCCTAACCGTACTTGGCAGGGATGCTCTCTCTCTATATACACATATATGTTGGAAATTATAAAGCGCAAACTTTTTTCATCAAAATGTGGTGAAAGGTTGTTATAGGCTCCGTGTGATCTGTTGATGACATCCACTTCGACTATCATGTATATGTTATCTAATTTGACCTCCAAAAATCTGGCCAATCCTTGTGGCCCAACAACGTGTAGGAAGAGTTGAAGTGGACGCCCGTCTTAGTCTCAAAATAGCCTGATTTTTTAAGTCTACCATAACCTGGGGTAGGTATTTCACATTGATGGATTGGATGGCATATACGCAACATGGTTAGTCTTGTATGAGAATCCGGGATGCAGATTAGCTACTGACGCCTTTAACAGCTATCACGCTGCTGAAGTGATGTCACCAAGTTCTGTGGGCCCAACATGATGTATGTGTTGTATCAACACCGTCTATCAATTTTGGCAAGATTATTTTACAGCATGAGCTTAAAAATGAAGCAGATTCAAAACTCCAGTGGACCCTGTTACAGAAAACAAGGGGACAGTGATGCCCACCGTTGAAACCTTCCTAGGGCTTACATGATTTTTTTTTTTTTTTTTAGATTCAGTCTGTTCATAAATTCACGTGGATATGAATGAAGGGAAAATACAAATATCAGCTAGATCAAAAACTTCTGTGGGCCCCAAGAAGTTTTTAATGGTAGGAGTTCAATTCTTACTGTTTTCTGTGATCTTGAGCTTTAAATCTGCCTCATTCTTTGGTTCATGCCTTAAAATGATCTCTCCAAATGGATGACGGTTTGGATACAATGCATATATTATGATGGGGCCCATAAAACATGGTGACGTCACTTGGCAAGGAGATACTAGTGACGCCGTCAGTAGGTAATCCGCGTCCGAGAACTCGGGGTGCCCTCAATTAGAATCCAGGGTGTGGACGACATGCATGATGGTTAGGTGCATGCCAACACATCACGGTGGTCCCACAACTAACCGATTGCACCACAATTAGTTACATGGGTTACCATGATGGGCTCGGGACATCCACGCTAACCTGCGTCGGACAACCATGCATGTTTGATAATGGACACAAAAATCAAGTCAATCCATGACTTAGGTGGGCCACAGAATAGGGAACATTTGAGAGGGCACGCCCTTCCCACCCAACTTTTCCTGCTCATGTGCCCCTCCTAAGTAATGAATTGGACTGATTTTTACGCGCACGGCCAAACAAGGAACACGTGTTTGATGGTTGGAATGGATGTCATGAATGCATCAGGATGGTTCCACATGCAACTTATTGGGAATATGATTATACTGAAAATCGTTTATATATATATATATATATATATCCTCATGGGAACTTCCCATGAGGTCCAGCTGTGTGGGCCCCACTGTCATGTGTGTCAAACATCAATACCGTGCATTTGATCTGGGTCCCTTTAGGTTATGGGATATCCCAAAAATCAGCCCTATACGGAACTCAGGTGTGCCATACCATTTAAAATCATGTGAAGACATGACTAAAACATATAAAATTCACCTGAGTTTTGGATGCAACTGAAACTTGGTATGACTCATCCAAGTGGGACAGACACAATGAATGGGCTAGATTTGTGAACCACATCTCAGTGCGCCGAATAAATGATTATAAATGTTTTTTTTTTTTTTTCTTTTCAGTTAGCTTGTTAGTACACACCCACGTAAGTACACACACTCTATGTTAGCCACCCCCGCTAGGGATCAATACCAAGACCTCAAGTGTTGAAATGAGGTATCTCCACTTAGTCTGCATGGGAGGGTGACCCCTCTCAACTGTTGTATGTAGTGTGGCCCATGCAAGTCATGGATTGACTTGATTTTTAAATCCATGGCCCACCAAGGAATGGTGCATCTAGCTGATGGGATAAATGTTCGACACACACGACGGTGGGGCCCACACAACTCAACCTCAAGGGAAGTTCGCATGAGGTCGACCTCATAGTATCATTTCCACATATATATATATATAGGCATGCTCACCTACGCACCTATGCACGTGTGCACCTGCACACGTGTCATAGGAGTCGAATCTGAACGGTCCATAAGATGCGGAATCCCATGAAACCCCTAGGGGTGAATTTTCACTCTGATTTAAGATTCTGGTGGGCCATAGCAAAGATAAATACAAATTGAGGGAAGAAACTATTTGCATTTTTCATGGCCCACCGAAGTTTTGGTTTAAAGTAAAAATTGGTACCAGGGGGTTTAATGAGGCTTTGCTTCATGTGGACCGTTTAGATTTTCGAGACTCATCACGTATTATGAGTTCTCAAAAAAGTTCGTAGGTAGCCCGTGCAAACTAGTTTGCAGGTGAGCGTTCTGCTACACACACACACGTCACCAAGTTCATGACCCCCACTATGATGTATTTGATGTTATATTCAAACCGTTCATTCATTTGTGGAGTTCATTTTAGGGCATAAGCCAAAAAATAGGCTAAGCCAAAGCTCAAGTTGACCACACTAGAGAAGATAGTGTGGATTGAACGCCAATCATTGAAATCTTCTTGGGCGACGGAATTCTTGGATGAAATTGATATTTTTTTTTTTCCTTAATTGAAGCATGTGTGACCTTTTGAACGAGTTGGATTGCAAATGAACATCATGATGGGACTTAGGAAGGTTTCAACTGTTGTCCTCATTATCATCTGTTTTATGTGGTATGGTCCACTTGAGCTTTTGATCTGCCAAATTTTTGGGTTCATGCCCTAAAATAATCTGGCCAAATGGACAAAGTTTTTGATATAACACACGTCATGGTGGGCCTATAGAACTTGATGGCATTAATTGAAGTCAGGTGTGGATTGGGTACTACCCTGTCGAGACCTAGCTAGAGGCGGACGGTCCTATTAGGATCTGTGGGCCCACTGTGATGTATGTATTTTATCCACACCGACCATCCATTGTGAAAATTTATTTTATGACATGAACTAAAAAAAATGAAGCAATTGAATGATCTAGTGGACCACATGTAATGTCCCGGATTTTTGTATTTTGAATTATTAAAATTCTCAAAAAAAATTGTTAGAAAGCTTTTTTTTTTTTTTTTTTTTCATTTACTAATCTTTAACACTTGATATTAACCTATACATGAGTGTTATCAGTAAAGAATTGCACAAATTCGATCCATTAACCGTAGGAAGCTAACAAATACGCTTGATCACCAAACTCTTAGGTCTAACCTTGTGATCTATTCATTTATGTTGTAGATCTAGCCAACCTATTACTGACTAATCAAGACTATCGTAACTAAATAAAGACCTACTAAAGTGAATACAACTAGGGATGAATGTTGATTAATAAACTGATTGAACTGACTCAGTTATTCTATTATCTTAAGAACCAATAATTTAAGGTATTTAGGATCAAATCGCCATTTTCGGTAATTGTGAATAAGCCGCATTATGAACTTAGATATTCTAAATCATAATCATCGCGTACAAGAAATATCGCTACCCAATTCATTCTAGAAATGTCATAATTATCCGAACAAGCTCTACACTACTCGTTAGTGAGCTACTAAACCTGAAACTATATAAAGGTACTCATCTTAGAGGGCTTAACGTCCATCGTGGGACCTCGAGTAGAGATAATGCATTTAATAGCTCAACTTGGGCTAGCAAGGTGTGCATATGAGATTTACAAATGCGCTTAGGATTTGTCAGGAACTTAAGTTAATTTTCTCCATTAGAATCTTGACAAAGTTGTAGCTTTCGGAATTTTAGATTACGATCAAACTAAAGACACTGACATAAGATATTATGCAGGCCATATTCATATAGCCACAACTCCGATCGTCCATCAATGGTTGTTGATTTGAAATATGACTTTAACCGTTGATCAACACATCCATATGTAAGAACGGTTGCACCCTTATGTAAATTCCCAATAAAGTCAGATATTCCATAACTTAGATCAATGCATGCACTTTTCTATGGGCCCCAATAGAGGAAATTAACCTCTTATAGAGTTAATACCCTTAACCCTTGGTCATGGGGGCCATTTGCACCATTTCTGGTGCTATAAAGGGGTTGTTTTGGGGCAGCCCTTTACCCAACACGAATTTGTACCCTAGAGTGGAGAGATGTAGAGTGGGTCGCAAACACTTTCATGGCAAAGATGGACCGGAGAAGGCCTGATTGGAGGTGAAAATGATCTGGACCATCAGAACCTTAAAGCAATCATATCTCGCAAACCAAGATGAGTTTTTCGACATATTATATATGATTTTAGGGTAGCAGAACCTACTTAATCCAACTAACCCTACTATGTTGGGATGCCCATGCCAGATTTGTGAGATTCCATCAGATCGGCGGTCAAAAGTCCCTTTTATTTTCATTTTATTATAAATAGTTAGTGTTAGTTTAAGTATAACATTTGATCCTTTGAGTTCTAGAAGTCGTGCCCAACATGAAAAGAGCTTAGAAAAGTTAGGAGAATAACGTGGTTGGGTCAAATTCGACACTTACTACTATTGGCTGAAAACCATGAACTCTAGTAGGAATAGAGACCGTTTATAAATAGTAAGTTTACTATTTATATAGTAAGTCACGTTTTTAGGGTGTTTGAGTTGGAGTCTAAATCTAAAGCTCCATGCTAGGTTTGAGCTTATTATTTAAAGGGTTGTACTTTTTTTAATATCAACCAAGTTATTTTGAATTTATTAGAAATTATTTCTACCTCCATCCCTCGTAGATTCGAGGAAGCTCTGTGAGGAGTCTAGAGAGCTCTATGGATTTGGAGTAGATGTCTCTTGAGGAAAGTGGTGATCGACCTCATCACGTCCCTCCCCACATCAGAAGAGAAAAAGAAGAGAAAGAGAGAGTGTGTGAAGGTGGGTAAGTGCTTGTGAGGTTTATCATCTTCTTGCTATTTTCCCTTTAATAAAACCCTAGTAGCTTCCGGATCCTCTGTCACACCCCTTTCGTCAACAATAAGAGGTAAGGATTGAACCATTCTTCCTAATCAAAGTCCTTTTAAGTTAAATCATTTGTATCTTACCAGTAGTTTTTCTGTAAACCATAACCCTAAAAGTGCCACAAAATGGGAAAAATCCTCCTAAGGTGCAGACTATTCTCCTATGTTTCTGTTTATCAATCATTTAGGGTGATAAACTAAGATCCATTTTGATTTAGTAGGAACCCTTAAGTCAATTATGCCCTAAATGCTTTAGAAATCTTTGATTTTGTTAGTATTAGTAGCTAATATGTATGATAAAATGGTTGTTCATTTTAATGCTTGCCTTGGTGATGATTGATTAGAGCCTGTGATGATAATGGTAGATTTCAAGGGTATTTAATGTGTTTAGAGCCTTGGGCATGTTCTTTACATATTTTGTTGTGACTTGAATATGGATACTTTTAAATTCGGATTGATGTTTGCCTTGAGATATATTACTTTGATAGATCTAAGCTTGCGATTCCTGTTAATATCAAATAAATTCTATTTCACTGATTAGTCATACTGATTGATAAATTAGGCTATGATAGAAAAAGGTCGAGCCTTACCTAACATTGAAACAAGGGATGATTGACGAATTCGGCCATCCCAACTCATGTGGCTGACCGAGGCAGAACTCGGGTGCAAATCTGGAATAGTTGGAATTATATGGGATGCTTACACCTAATGTCGGTGTGTGGTTCCCCTTCAATAATCATATCAATCCATTGTGTGGCTCAATCACATATATGACCAATCTTTGCAACACAATATGAAATTCAGGATACCATATTAACAATGAATGAGGTTCATTCCTAACCATTAGCGTGATATGATCCAACAAGATTTGAGGGCCGGGCATGGTGGTATGAGACACTGTGTCAGAGCTGTCAACTTACACTAGGGCGACAAGCCTGCCACATTGGCAAAACATTGGGTGACAAGCCCACCATGTTGGTAAAACATTGGGTGTCGAGACTCCCCATAGTGACTGTTAAGCACATAGGAATGTTGCGACCCTATCATGATGATGATGATATGGGTGGTGTGCCTTCTCCACACTTGGGTCAGGTGACAACTTTTGCCTTAGTCATGGTTGTCACTAAGTGATCAGTCTTACTACAAATCTGATTAAGTTATCGAGATTTAGGGGTATTGAAACCCAAAGTGGATCAAGGGATATTGGTGAGGAGCCACCTGGTGTTGCAACGAACCACATGATCCAGATAGATACCTGAGATTTGATGATGGTATCCCTACTTTGCCAACCTATCGTTTGACCTAAACATTAATAAATGGTCAACTAATCATGTATTCGTATTAGGTTATGTTGCAGGCCAACCATTGCGCATATGTTGATGTGATTATACATTGGTATCATTAATCTTAGGACATGCATATGCATTTCATATCATTCATGCATTTAAAGAACCAGATGTAAGGTTTTTGTCTTTTGATATGCTATCATCACTTATGCTTGTATCTGTTTAATAACATGTGAAACTTAGGGTAATAGTATCACTGAGTTGATCACTCACTCCCACCTGGGATGGTCTTTTAAAACAAAAAACAAGGGATATTATGGATGCAGGTACCCTGATATCTCAAATGGGTAGGCTTAGATCTGCTTACACTACCGTCGTTATGTTTCGAAGTGTTGGGCAGAAATAAAATACTTTACACTTTATTTGTTTTAGGTATATATATTGTGTCTTGTGTAGTCCCCATCCGGGCGAACACCACTACTGGAATTGTACAATTAGAATGTTAGCCATACATTCCTAAGTTTAGTAATCTTTGCTTAACTTTTGATGTCGTCGATTTAAAACTATTCTAATTATTGAAGATGAGAGAATGTTAACCAGATTGTGCAGGCATGTGAGAACTTGCCCATATGTATTTTTACTAGCTTCATACCTGGAAACTCGGGACTAGAGTCTACATACTTGGGTGCCGATTTTCGGGACGTGATAGAATGGTATCAGAGTGGATTATTGTGATAACCAAGACTTTAAGAATGAGGACTGTATAGACAATGATAACTAGATATTAAGGCACTTAAGATTAGAGGTTTGGACCTTAATGAGGATTTTTCTAGTTTGGGAGTATCCGGTAATGTAAGAAATTCAGTAAATTAGGGACAATGAATCCTATGACCAAATTTTTCAGGTTGCATTGTTTTGAAACTTCAAATTTAGAAACAAGAACCCTAGGACAAAATTTTACCAATTATTATTATTATTATTATTTTTTGGACTTGAGATTTAGAAATGGGAACCTTAAGATCAAATTCCTGATTTTGTTTGACTTTGGACGTAGTAATTTGTATCTTAGAATCACCTTAGTCGATGAAATTGAGTCAGTAAAAACTTCAATTAACCTGAATCCATATAAAGACCACTTAAGTGGGTGGACCGAGGTAAGAAAGAATGGAAAATCCAATTTTAGAATTTCAAGAATCCCAGATGAAAAGGAATTTAGAGATAGCAGCTCAAGGTCAACCCTCAATTAAATAGAAGGTAAGGGTTGATCCCCAATTAAACAAAAATTGAGAGTCGACCCCCAAAATCGAAGGTGATTCCCGTTTTGATAACTTAAATATATTGACTTCAAAAATACATATTTTTTTCAATATAACTTTGATTGGGGTGCTTGAAAAACTAGATTGAAATACATATCTTTTTCAATATAACTCTGATTGGAAATTAAAATTAAATGATGTTGAATTTAGAATGTTTTGGAACAAGCAGAAAAATCATCAATTTTAGATAGTTGGTACTTCTGAAATTTTTATAATGTTTTTGAAATTCGAAATAACATGAAATTTGATGGGACAAAGATAGAATTGATGATAAATTACCATAAAAATTCTAAAAATAATTCAATAACTAAATATACCAAAAATATTACCAGCAACTTACCAGTTGAAATTGAAAATTTCTACAACTGCAAGTCACCGATGGAACCAACGTAGCTTTTTCATCTTAAGGTTTTAATCTTCGGTGTCTTCTTGGTTTTTTTTTTTTTTTCTTATCAAGTCAGAAATCATCCTGCGTGATTAAATTAGATTTATTTATTTATTTTTATCATGTTTTACAATTTTGTTCTATTCCAGTTTAGTCGAATTAGGACTCTTGATTAGGGTTTGAGTACTATTATTTAAAGTATTGTAATTTTGTTTTAGAGTTGGATTTGAATAAAATATTATGATTTTTCTTATTCCCTTGTGGATTCAAGAGACATTATACCTGGTGGATTCAAGGTTCACATCATGTTGAGGAGACAATATTCTTTCCCTTCCCTTCTCCACACCCATCCTTGCGTCGCAATCTCTCTAAACCTCCATAACATGTTATAACTTTTGATTCTTCCTTCCTTTTCAAAATCAACATAACCAAAGTCTGGCAAGCCCATAACCCATAGGTTACAGGATCGAAACGAGAATATAGAGATGATATCTTAGGCCATTAAGAATCTTTTTTAGATAGTCATTTAAACTTAAGCATCGTGGAAAATTCATTACCCACCAAGTTGAATATAAATTAAGCAAGAACCATATTTAAACATGACCTAAAGGAAAGTTTTATAGATCTGAAACTTAAACTTTTCAATTATTTGAGATATTTTTCAAACATCTAGACTGATCGGACTATGGAATTACGAAACTATATACTTGTGAGGCATTCACAACTTGACCTGATCCCCAATCTTAGGTGACTACTAATGGACTTACTGCTTTAATGGAGCAGAAGACGAAGATCCACTAGGACTAGGAAGGGATATAACGAGCGTTCAACCCTGGTCAGGTAGAGGATCGATGTATCAGATTCAAGTCTAATACAATCGTCTCGTTAACCGAACACTAAAAATAGAAATTTTTGCTTTGGATAGTGGGGAACTAATGTCATGAATATTAATTCTTTAAAAAAATTTAAGAGAATCTTGATGGTGAAAGTTTTTAAGGGGGGTAGACTACAATAAGCTAGGATAGTGTAGTTATTATACACCATAACACGTATATGAACGTTAAATTAATGAAAACTTAGGCGTACGAAATGAGAATATACGTATTTATTGATATCACGCAATTTCGAGGATGAAATTGTTTTTAAGGAGAGTAGATTGTAACGTCTTAGATTTTCGCTATTTTGAATTTTAAAAATTCTTTAAAAAATAGTAGAATTAGCTTATTTTATCATTTACTAACATTTAACACTTGATGTTAACCTATACGCAGGTGTAATTAGTAAAGAACCGCACAAATTCGATCCATTAACTATAAAAAGTTAATGAATACACTCGATCACAAACTCTTGGACCTAACCTTGTGACCTATTTATCTAGGGCCCAGATCTATCCAGCCTATCACTGACTAATCAAGACAATTGTTACTAAATAAAGACCTACCTAAAGTCAAAACAACTAGGGGCACATCTTGATTAACAAACTGAACTGACTTAATTACTCTATTAGCTTAAGAACCAACAATGTAAGGTGCTTAGGATCAAATCGTCATTTTTGTTAACTGCGAATAGGCTACACTATGAACTTAGATAATCCAAACCTTAATCATCGTACATAAGAAAACTCACTACCAAATTCATTCTAGAAATGTTATGATTATTTAAATAAGCTTAAGATCACTCGTCAGTGGGCCATTAAACTCGAAACTATAGAAAGATTTTCATCTTAGAGGGCTTGACATCCATCGCGGGACCTCGAACTAAGATGATGCACCGAATCGCTCAACTTGGGCTAGCAAGGCGAGCGCATGAGATGTATGAATGCCCTTAGGATTTGTCAAGAACTTAAGTTAATTTTCTCCATCTAAATCTTAATGAAGTTGTGGCTTTTGGATCGTTAAAATATGATCAAACATAAGACAATGATGCAAGATAATATGTTGGCCATATTCGTATAGTTGCGGCTTTGATCGGCCATCAGTGACCGTTGAACTGAAATAGGACCTTAACTGTTGATTACACATCTAGATGTCGGAATGGCCGCACTCTTACATAGATCCCTACTAAAGTCACATATTCCATGACTTAGATCAATGCATGTACTTTTCTATGGGCCGCAATAGTGAAAAGTAACCTCCCATAGGGTTGATAGCCTTAACCCTTGGCATAGGGGTTATTTACACCATTTCTGGTGCTATAAAGAGGTTTTTTTGGGAAGCCATTCACCCCACACAAATTTGTGCCCTAGAGAGGAGAGAGAGAGAGAGAGAGAGAGAGAGAGAGAGAGAGTAAAGGTGGGTGAGTGCTTGTGAGGTTTAACATCTTCTTATCATTTACCCCTTTAATAAAATTCCTAACTGCTTCCGAATCCTCCACCACACCCCTTTCGTCAACAATAGATATAAGGATTGAGCCATTCTTCATAATCAAAGTCATTTTAGATTAAATCATGTGTATCTCATATTGGCTTTGGCATTTGATTCAGTACCGGTGATTTTACCGTAAACCCTTACCCTAGAAGTACCACAGATTGGAAGAAATCCTCCTTAGATGTAGATAATTCTCATAGGTTTTCATTTATTAACCATTGAGGGTGATAGACTATGATCCCTTTTGATTTGGTAGGAACCCTTAAGTCAATTATTCCCTAAATGCTTTTCCTTATAAATATTTGATTTTGTTAGTATTGGTAGCTAACATGTATGATGAAATGCTTACTTATTTTAATACTTGGCTTGTTGGTGATTAATTATGGTTTGTGATGATAATGGCATATTTTAAGGGTGTTTAATGTGTTTATAGCCTTGGTTATGTTCCTTGCCTATTTTGTTGTGACTTGAATACGGATACTTTTTAATTTTGATTAATGTTTGCCTTGAGATACATTGCTTTATTAGAGTTAAGCTGGAGATCTCTGTTAATATTAAATAAATGCTATATCACTAATTAGTCATATTCTATAAAGTAGGCTATAATAGAAAGAGATCGAACCTTGGCTAACCTTGAAACAAGGGATGATCGTCGAATTCGGCTATCCCGACTAATGTGCCTGACCGAGGCGGAACTTAGGTGATCAGTAGTTGAAACTACATTGGATGCTTGCACCCAATGCCAGTCTGTACGGGGTTTTACTTAGACAATCAAATTTGTCCATTACACCGATAGATCGCATATTTGACCAATGTTTGCAACACAATATGGAATCTAGGATATCCTGTTTTTAACAAATGAGGTTCATTCATAACTATTAGCATGATACGATGTGATAAGACTCGAGGGTCGGATATGGTGGTATGTGACATTGCGTATGAGCAGTTGGCCTCTATTAGGGTGATGGGCCTGCCACATTGGCAAAACATTAGGTGAGGAGCCCGCCATGTTGGAAAAACATTGAGTTACCACCTCCCCGTAGTGACCGTCGAGTACATATGAATGTGTGACCCTATCATGATGATGATGATATGTGTGGTATGCTTTCTCCACACTTGGGGTCAGGTGACAACCTTTATCTCTAGTCTTGGCCATCCTTGGGCAGTTAGCCTTACTACAAATCCAATTAAGTTATAGGGAGTTAGGGACAATGAAACCTAAAGTGGATCAAGGAATACTGGTGAGGAGCCGCCTAGTGACAGAACGAACTATGTGATCTAGATAAAGACCTGAGATTCGACAGTGGTATCCCTTCATCGTCAACTGGCTATTTAACCTGAACATTTATAAATATTCACCTAATCATGCATTTCATAACATTTGTTGGGTTGTGTGTCGGCTAACCATTGCACATATGTTGACGTCCTTACTAGCGATAACGTTGATGTGGTTCTATATTGGCATCATTGATCTCGGGCCATGCATACACATTTAAAGACATTAATATATTTAAAGAACTAGAGATATGATTTTTGTGTTTTGATATGCCATCATCGCCTATGCCTATATCAGTTTGATAACATGTGAAACGTAGGATAATAGTAACACTTAGTTGATCACTCACTCCCACTTAAGATGATATTTTAAAACACCAAACACGCGATATTATTGATGCAGGTACCAGTGAGATCTCAAATGAGTAGGCTTAGATCCGCTTGCACCACCGTCATTATGTTTTGAAGCGTTGAGTGAAAATATAATATGTTATACTTTATTCATTTTGGGTATGCATATTGTGACTTGTGTAGTCCCACTCACCACTATCAGAATTGTATAATTTGAATGTTAGACGTACATTCATGAGTTTATTTATCTTTTCTTAATTTTTGATGCTGCTGATTTAAAATTACTCATATTATTGATGATGGACGAATGTTAACCAAATTGTGTGAGCACATGGGAACTCGCCCATGTACATTTTTACTATGTTCACAGCCAAAAACTCAAAACCAGAGTCTCCATACTCGGGTGCTGATTTTTGGGTCCAAACACCACACCATTAGAGGTTCACGACCGAAAACTCAAGACCGTAGTCTCCGTACTCGGGTGCTGATTTTCAAGTTAATATCTATGTTTTCCTTTGATCCAAGTCCATGTGACCTTATGAATAGGTTGAATGTCCAAAAAACATCACGGTGAGCCCTAAGAAAGTTTCAACAGTGGGGGTCATTGTCACCACTACTTTCTATGGTTTAGTCCACTCGAACATTCAATCTACCTCTTTTTTGGGCTCCTGCCCTAAAATGGTCTTTCAAAATGGATGGACAAATTAGATAAAACACTTATATCATGCTAGCCGCACTGAGCCCCTAATGGGATCGTCCATCTTTAGCTAGTTTTGGGGTAGTACCATTCCCGCCTGATGCACTCCACTTCCAGTTGGACACGGATTTCCTGCCCCAAGGCTTTCGTGGGCAGGAAGCTAGGTGGGGATCATCGTGATATTTGTGATAAATTGACTCTGTCCACCTGTTTTGAGAGCTCATTTTAGAACATGCAACCAAATATGAGGTGGATCTAAAACTCAAGTGGGCCACATGAGAGGAAACAACAGGGAATGAATGACTACTGTTGAAACATTCATATGGCTATAAAAGTTTTGTATTAGGCTAAGTTTTTTGTATTTTCAATTCATCCTAATTGGAATGAACTTATATATAGTTTGGATGGCATATAAACATAAGGTAGAGCCCAAAAACATTTCAGCGACATGCATTTCTTTCCCCACTCTTTCCTCACGTGTGGCCCATTTGAGTTTTGGATCCTCATCATTTATGGTTGCATGTCCTAAAATGGGCTTAAAAAATGGATGGACGAAATAGATTTTGCGCAAACATAAAGATGGGCCCCACTTGTTCCCTTCACACTAAAGCCTTTGGCAAGAAATTGACCAGAAATGAAAGCAAATTGTGTAGATTAAAAATTCGGTATAAATAATTTTTCATGCAGTGCGCATATAACTCCCCTACGCTATGGTTTGTAGGAGAGCATTACTATATATATATATATATATATATATATATATATATATATATATATATATATATATATATATATATAAAAGCTTGATACAAAACTTTTGTGGCCCCAAGAAGTTTTAACGGTGGGCGTTCAATCAATACTGAAGGGTTCAAGGAAATTCACATTAAGATGAAAGCAAATTGGGTGAGGGCAAATTAGGTGTTAAACGCTTTTCCTTACATGGACATATAGCTCCCCTGCGTTATGGTTTGTAGGGGAGCATTACTCATGTAGGTACATATTTAATTATTATTATTAAGGTGGCATTTGGATCTTAAGTTACTTAACACAAGCTACTTATATCTCAATTAGCTTATCTTAGTTTCCACCTATTAAGCAGATAAGTACCTTATTAAGTAGATAAGTACATTTGACAAAGACATACTTATCAACTTCTCCTCTCTTTGGTTCCTCTTAATGTCTCTCTTTAGCATCTCATGAAAAGTAGAAAAGATTAAAATAATAATAATAATAACTAAAATAATTAAATAATTTTAAGTACAAAAAGTTACTTATAATTAATCATAAACAAAATTTTCTTATATGAAATAAGTTACTTATCTGAGTCATGCTCACCAGCGCACATACGCACATGCGCACCTTTGCACACGTGTCATAGGCATCTAATCCGAACGATCCATGTGATGCGGAATCCTATGGAACCCCAAGGGACAAATTTTCACCCTGATCTAAAATTATGGTGGGCCATAGCAAAGAGAAATGCAAATAAGGGAGAAAATTGTTTTTATTTTTCATGGCCGACTAAAATTTTGGTTCAAAGTAAAAATTGGTCCTAGGGGTTCCGTGAGGTGCTGCTTCACGTGGGGACCGTTCAGATTTTGGAGTCACATAACGTGTGATGAGTTCTCAAAAAAGTTCATTTGACAATAATTTGATTAATAAGATAGCTTAATGAAAACTTCATTCACAAAAAAGGTATTGGAATGTAAATATCATATTAATAACATAATATTTTCTGAAATTCCCTTTATAACACAGTATTTGTTCAAGTAAAATATATCCTAGGAGATCTATACAGCTGTATGTGCGGTTGTCATGCATATCTTAATTATTATGAAAAAAAGAAAAGAAAAAAGAAAAAAGGAATTGACCCCATGGGAGGACAAATGCTGGTGAGTAGTGAGCGCAATTGGATTGCGTATAGCACCCGCCACCAAGGTTATCCCTGAGGCATGACCCTGTGGGGTCCACCGTGATGCATGTGTCTATCCATGCATCCATCGATTTAATTTTCCAGCTCATTTTAGTATGACCCTAAAAAAGAAGTGTATCCAAAGCTCAAGTAGACCACACTACAGGAAATTATGAGGATTGAACGTATACTGTTGAAAACTTCTTGAGGGCCTCAGAAGATTCAGATCATGCTGATATTTGTTTATAACCTTCATAAAGGGATATGTGACCTTATGAACAGGTTGGATGGCAAACAAACATCATGGTTGGCCGTTGAAAGATTTTAATTGTGGGTGTTATTATCCCCACTGTTTCCTGAAGTGTCGTATATTTGAGCTTGGGATTTGCTTTATTTTTTAGCTCACGCTTTAAAATGAGCTACCAAAATGAATGGACGGTGTGGATTAAACACGGACATCATGATGGGCCAAGCAATCCACTTCCCTGGTGTGCCTGAATGCATGACCAAAACGAACTCAATAGGTGGGAAGAAGAGAGTGAGAACCATACCGGAAATTAAAATTACAGGATGCTTCTCTTCGGCGTCGGAGAACTCTCAGCCTTGATCTTTGGAACCGGAATTTCACACCACTCGCTCAAATCCGAGAAGGAGAAAGGAAAGGAATGACAAAAATGTCCAATAGATAGGATGAGTTTTTTAAAGATAGAACAGAAATGCTTTACTCTTCCTTTTCATAGACTCTATGATTGAAACTTGGATGCTTTACTTTCCTCTTCATGGACTCTATTATTGATACTTGGGGTTACATGAATCTGCTGAAGCCTAACCTCTGTGGGGGCCATCATGATGTCAGTGCTATATCCACTCCGTCCATCTGGTTCAACAATCCCCGTGTGAATGAGCACGGCACAAAGACCCTATAATCAGGTAATCTTACTCATTTCAACCGTCAAATTAAAAGTCATTGATCGAACAGTTGGGATCTATTGAACCATGTCAAATTCAGGGTGTGTGGCATCGAAAGGGAGGCTCATGAATTGGTCCGTCTACGTTGTAAACATGGGTGACAGGTGTACATCCAGCACATGCATGTGTATAATCATAGATACTCTTCTAAAGTACAGTTTATAAAATTATTCAGTATGTCTAAGGAACAGTGACGCTCTTAATACGTCTCTTGGTTTAAATAGCTGAATGATCAAAATCAACAATCAGGATCGTCCATCAGATTTGACCAACGTTTCGTTAGCCATGAAGGATTTGATCAGGTGAAACCATCCGTCCATGGCTTTGAAAACCAACTTATAAAATGAGAGGATATTGTTTGAAAATAGCATCCTACAGTTAATATCGATTCTTTTTCCTAGAAGTGATCAAGAAAATTAAGGAAAAACTAATGGATGGTCAGGATTGATGAATATTTGACCAGAATGTCATATATGCACTTGGCACAGTAAGAGCCTCAGTGTGCCAGAGACGTACATCAGCGTTTACTTTAATAATTGAAGACAGGTTATTTTTTCCTTGGAGTAGTTTTCCGACAGCTGTCACGGACTGTAAAGCTCTGCCCTTTGGTTCGTGGAATGCAATCTCAACCACGCAATCGAGAAGCGGGGATCCTTTCCTAACCAAAGATTTACCGACGCAGCTTTGGTATCCACATTACTGCGGGGCCACCTTGATGCATTTATCTTATATCCACTCCTAACGTCCTTATTGTCAGCTCATTTCAGGATATGATCCAAAAAATGCAGCGGATTCAAATCTCAGGTGGACCCACCACATTGTTGTTTGTGTGACCTTACCAACACGTTGGATGACAAATAACATTTGATGGCTACTAAAAAGTTTTTAACGGTCAGCATTCAATTATTACTGCTTATTGTGATGTGGTCTACTTGAGATTTAAATCGGTTAATGTTTTGGCCAGTGCCTGAAAATGAGCCAGGAGAAACGGATGAACGGAACGGATACAGGACATATACATACCTTAAGCCCTACAGCAAGGGATTCACTGAAGGCGCGTCCCGATATTCAAAGGATACTTTCAACACCACGTAGTTAGACACATTAGTCAGCTAATAACCGCGTAAGCCAAACATGACATGAAAGGCTGATTTCGACGTGATTCCATGACGTATCACATCTATCTTTAATAAACCGTACATCAGCGCGGCCTCTTATCAGCCGAAGCGGATTGTGTGCTAGCGTTGCTGGGAAGGAATCGGTCCAGGCTGGGGTTCCATGGACCTACGGTGATGTATGAGTTTTACAACCCAAAACTAACAATGATCGAATAACAAAATGGAACAAAATCATATCACCATCAAGCCCTAAATTGAAAGGATGTGATCATCTGATCGGGATGATACCACGCACATGTACAATTCACGGTGGACAATTCCTATCCAATGGCCCACTGGGATCAAGACAATGATTCGCACTGTTAAAACATTCGTAGGGCCCATTATAATGTTTATTTACGATCCAGTTTTCTCATGAGGTCACACAGGCCTTGATGAAGAGTAACAACAAATATCATATAGGTCTAAAACTTCTGTGACTCCAAAAAGGTTTTAATGAAATTTGTTTGTTGAAAATTAGAATTTATTTATTGAATTTGGAATGTGGATATTTTTGGGCCATTTTATAAATCCATTAAATATTTGTAGATACACCACCTCGAAAACCTGCGTGCGTACTTGAAATTGAATGAGAGTAGTGAGGAGCAGCTGACATTGAGTGCAGCATATATATGTAGGAAGGCCAGGTAAGAAGAGTTTGTCCACCAGGCGCGGTGCACCGAAGGATTGCATGGCTCAGCAGGGAAGGATTTCATCTCTGGGGAGGCTGTAATGGGACTTATGACACCCGTGGCATTTTCTTCGAAGGCAGATGACAGACTCAACAGAGAGAGAGGCCACGGCCCAAGAAGACAGAGATATAGCAGCGTGGGAAGGCTGCCTTTCAGGCATGTAACGTATGTTTGTATGTTTGTCGAAAGGCCTCAGAGTCTTGAACCCTGGCAACAAGCTGGTAGATGTCCAGTCAGGTTGCTAGTTGAGGAACTGGGACCCAAATTGTGATTGCGCAGGAGAAAAAGAGTCTTTGGCACAATGCTGTAGTTGCTCACCAATGGACTGAACGGGAATTAAGTACTTGTCGTGTGTTCAAACATGTGGGGTAGCTTTGGCCATGAAGGTGAAATTGCTTAGGGAAAGATGTTGAAAACCAAATATTTCAACAATTTCCATGGCAGACAATATATTGCACTCCACTTAGGGCCAATATCCCTAAAATGCCATTAGTATTTTCTCTCCACCATGAAAATTTATATTCATGTACCAATGTCATAACCATTGGCATCAAAAGAAACACGTTTGACATACCCATAAACACAAACACTGCTTCTCGTCCCAAAGCAATTTTCACATATAATCCATACAATAAATATGTGTGAAAAGAAAACCACATATAATGTAAAAGCAACCAAGTCCAAATACACATATGCAACATAATACATGTCTAAAGCCAACTTTTCAACCATGCTGATTATTAAAAATAAAAATAAAAAATTGTCCATTGTTTTGCAATACCCATAGCCATGCCCAGATAACAACTATATTAAGCAAAGCCCGTAGTCATATATAAAACCCATTTCCAGTTATGTTGATGTATAGACAAACACACTTATCATAGAAACAGACTCTTGTCCGATAAATTCCATGCTAAAAATATACCCAGTAGACATTAATAGCCTCTGAAGCCTCTCACCCAAGACAAATGCTGCCCATTAGCTTGTGAGGTCACTACACGCCCTTCAGCTCTACATCCTTGATGAAGTCATGACATTCAGTCACGCCTTTTACTCTTTTCATGTTCAACACCTTGCTAATCTCCTCAAAACTCAGACTAGAGCTACACTGCAATAAATCTATAGCATGAACACATAAACATAGATTTTTGGTGGATACAACGATGGATCCATAACAGATATATACAACAATAGATCGGTAATTGATACAACAACATATTCATGACAGATGCACTAACGGATTTATATGAGAACCTACACATCCAGCTTTGATTTTTAGCCCATCCATCTACATGGTGAGAGAACATAATGCACAGTTTGTATGTTTCTTGTATGGTATATAATTGCTTGCATGTGTGCACTGCCAGGCCCAAGCGTGCCTGGGCCTGGTTCATGAGTGTAAGACCCAAGTGTAAGCCCAGCCTGCCCACCTTATGAGCTTGATAGTAGGGCTAAAGGGGGCAACCCGCTTTTGGTGCTGGCTTATTTTGGCCGCCGTTGGGCTGAAATACTCTGCCTAAGAGCCCATGTCCTTGCAATATTCTTCCAAACATAAAAGTTAAAATTCTATACATTTGTGATTTTTCGTACATGATCTATCCATGATGAGGTCCACAACATGGATGGCCCCAATTGATCCATCACCCATCCAAGGTTGGAGTACAGAAATGGTTCTGATATCTTTCTGTTCTACCAGCTCTGAGGTAACATCTTTCATCCAACTAATTCCTAAGATGACTGTGGAGTGTGGTTTTTAGGGTAAACCACCATCCACACCGTCCATCCATTTGGAGAGGTCATATTATGGTATATATGAACCAAAGAATGAGTCAGATCCAAAGCTCAAGTGAACCCCACCATAGAAAACAGTGGGGATAGTGACACCCACCATTAAAAACTTCTGAGGGCCACAAAAGTTTTCGATCAAGCCATCTTTGTGTTTTCGCTTTTTTCATATCTGCATTGACACATTAACAGGTTGGATCTCAAATAAATATCATGGTAGACCTTAGAAAGGTTCAACAGTGGATGTCACTCTCCCCACTGTTTTCTGTGGTGGGGTCCACTCCAACTTTGGATCAACCTCATCCTTTGTATCATTTTGATCTCTCCAAATGGATGGACGGTGTGGATACAACACATACATCATGGTGTGGCTCACAGAACTTGGTGACCTCGGTTCAGTAGCTGAGTCTAGCTACTCAACCTGTCAGTAGCTAACCCGCGTCCCATTCAAATGAGGCCTTCTAATGATCCGAACCGTTTATTTATAAAAGATATATAGTCTAAGGTTGTCTGCCTTGATTCAGATGGCGCTATTAAGAATGGATCACGCACAAAATCTCGAAATCGGATTGCATAATAAGTAACTCAGCACGTTTTTATGGTAATGAGTAAATTCCGTTGGGCCCATTATGAATGTGCGTAGGTTATCCATACCATTCATCCGTGTTTTTTTTTTTTTTTTTTAAAAGATCATTATTGGGGTTGAGCCAAAATTGTATTATATTCAAAGCTCACGTCGACCGCAAGAAGCAGTGTGAATAATGATTTACACCGTTAAAACCTTCCTAGGCCCACAGTGATGTTTTTTTGTCACCCAAGCTGTTCATAAGATTACACAGACATAGGAAAAACATAAATATCAGTTTCATCGCAAACTTACGTGGCCCACAGTAGATGTTAAATTCATACTATTTCCCGTGGTGTGGTTGACTTGAGCTTTGGATATATTTAAATTTTGATCTCAAGTTATAAAATTATCTGTTAAAATGGCTGGACGTAGTGGATAAAATAGATAAATCACAATGGACCCCACAGAGTTTACTCAGTACGCTTTAGCCTACCTAATTACTCATGACCTAATATATTTTGGAAATGTTCAGGTCCTGCAATTCACTCTACATCATTCCAAATGGTTGATTGGTGAAGGGAGGATCAATTTCTGGTTCCAGAACTGGACTGGTTGTGGTATGCTCGCTGGAGTGGCTGCAAGTCCCATTCCGCAGCACCTCAAGGATACAATGGTCCGGGATTTCTATTCTCAACCCCGCACAAGAAGTCTGACAGAAATCTAGCCCTTCATTACTCAAGCAGCTATGCAGACGATTTCAGCGAGCCAATTGCGATATCAAACAGGGTTGATCACCTAATATGGGATCTATCCTCCTATAGGCAAATTCTCGGCCAAATCAGCTTGGAATGGAATTAGGCAAATCAGCTTGGAATGGAATTAGGCATCATCAGTCAGCCCCTTATTGGTCCAAATGGGTTTGGAACACGGCCCTCCCCCCGAAAATGAGCATCTTCACCTGGAAATTAATCCATGGAGCTGTCCCTGTGGACCAGGCAGTGCAGAATTCTGGAATTTCATTAGCCTCCTCTTGTAACTGAGGTAGATTGTCACTACCTCTCCAGTCGGTGCCTGCTTCTAGCTCAGCATGCGACTCTACGGGATCAGGGTATCCCCCCTCCAGCTGGCAACTTTCTCAGACGCTTTCAGCCTTACAGCAGCGCCCACTGAACAGGGGACATCATTTTCTTCCTCCCCCTGTTCATACTTCTGGTGGAGAGGAAGATATGGATCACCTTTTCAGCCTTGGGACCATTGCTAATTCTGTTTGGAGCTACTTCAGCCGTCTGTTTGGCCTGGTCTCTCCCCCCAACCAGTCAATCCACCAGCGCCTTCGCCTTTGGATTTCAAAAGCCAGCAACAAAACTAGATTATCCTGCCTCTTTGGCATAGCCCCGTGTATCATTATTTGGGAGATTTGGATTAGTAGGAATCATGCTCGTTTTGATGACCAACCAATGTCCGACCGGCAGATCATTTTCAAGGTTTCATGCTGGTTAAGGGAAATTGCGGCCACTATTCCGGCTGCAGATTGAAATTCTATGTCAGACTCCATCACTCTTCAGACCCTCCAAATTCCCGAAGCCAAATCTCCCCCTGTTAGCAAAGTCATTCTTGTCAGATGGGCAAGACCGCCCCGGGGTTGGTTGAAACTGAATGTGGTTGAAACTGAATGTGGATGGCTCTTCGAGGGGCAACCCAAGAGCGAACGGAGGAGGAGGAATCTACAAGGACCATCACGGCAAGCTTGTGTTCGCCTTCCACAGAAACTATGGCACCTCTACGAACACCATTGTTGAGGCCCAAGCCACGCTAGATGGCGTCACGTTATGTTACAAATTGGGCCTATCCAACGTAATAGTGGAAACAGATTCCATGACCATTGCCAAGGCGGCAATCGACCCCCAAGCTCTCAACTCTTGGAACATCTAGTACAAAATGGGAGCTAACTAGGTTCTTTGCCAAACCCTCAACCTCACTCTTAGCCACACTTTTCGCGAAGGGAACTCGGTGGCAGACGCCCTAGCTAGAATGACCAGCGAGGGGTGCCCGAACAGGTTGTTTGGATCTCTTTCCGACCTCCCCCGTCTTGTGCGGGGTGCTCTTGCCATGGACTATGCTGGCATAGGGGCAATTCGCCGTGCTTCCTAGGGGTTTTAATTGTTGTTTTTGTATTTCGTTTCCAGGTAGAAGGGGCGCCTCTTTGGGTGGCTAGTGCAAATAGAGTTATACGATAGGAGTGGTCCTCTTCCTTTTTGTAGGGACCCTCCTGAATGGCTGTAAATTTTTTCCAGTAATGAAATTTCGTGGTTTAAAAAATTTGTCTCCTTTGTGTTTGAGATTATGCATTGTTTTTAGTTGGTAGAATGGGTGGAGCCCACTTAGTTGTGGAATTAGATCCACACTATTGAAAGCGTTATGGTTGGACATTTATGCCCTTGGGTTGGCTTATTGGTTTACCAAGTGGGACTTACACTTGACCTATACGACTCCATGCCTTGCATGTAATTCAAGTCTAGTATGGAAGTCACACTACGTAAAACGCACCTAGTGATGGGTGTCACGCCCCAAACCCGGAAATCGGATTCACAGGAATCCTGATCACCGAACCCAGTGCCAACAGCCTCCTTAGTACTTCATTCTCGACTCCCAGCGTCCACACGCCAGGTTCCGATCCTGAGATTTCTATAAGGAGGATTTTCTAACATATATTTGTTTCATAAGAAGCATAACCACAAGTATACCCAAAACATAAAGGCAATATCATCATCACTTATCCACTAATATAATCATTTGAGTACAATGCTGAAAGAGAAATATATATATATATATATATATATATATATATATATATATATATATATATATATATATATATATATATATATATATATCAAAAATCAAAGCTCCAGTAGATAGCTGCACGCTCCAAGCTCAACGCTGCTGCAACCTAACGCCACCTGCACGCATCTATCATGATAAGCTTATAGAAAGCTTAGAGGGTGGTGTAAGTATGTGCACAAGGTAAGTGTCAAGTATGCAATACAAAGCCATAATCATACAATACCAAAAATACTGGTAATCCATAAATCGTACAATATCGGAATAAACAAAAATACTAACAAGAGCATGAAATATCATAGAACAGAATATCGACAAGATCATAAATCATATGATAACAGAAGCGGAAATACGAATAAGTCCATGAGTCAATCAATACCAGAACATAATATAGAACAATATGCAAATAAGGAGTCATAAAGAGCCAAATATCGGATGCCGAGGATGCAATGCAATATACAATTCCTGATGAGTTCATGAATATCGTCAGGCATATCTAAATACAGAAACACAGTAACCCAAAATGCCATATGCCGTGGATGTAATGCAATATGCCGTGCGAATGGAATGACCATACTAGAGTGTGAAGTCAGAATGATAGTACGTAGTATCGCAGGCTATAGGGCCCATCACAAGGGACTTCTATCTAAACCAGTCTCATACCTAATTTAGATAGTCAGACTCAATGTGGTAAACTCTTGATCTTAGGTTAGTCACGTGCTCCAACCGAAATCTTGGCCATTACGAAGGTACACATAACAAATAGTTACGCACCACCAGCCCAAGTGGATAGAGAATATGAGTATGCAACTGCTGCTCAATAAGTCCACATACCAATACTGTTCATCTCTGAGATCATCATCGAGGTCTAGTACACTCCAAACTGGCTACCGCCCCTCCCCCCACAATCCAAGTGAGCGTAATAAACATCACTATCCACCTGGCCAATAGTCTGCCAATACCTATCCGGCACGTCGATAGCGGACCAATGTATGATCTAGGTAGACTCGGCCTAGCTATGCCCCTACCCTCGGGTGGGTAAGGCTACACCCTCCCAACCGACCACAACACAGTGGGAGAGACGGCCTCCTAGTATTGGGTCCTCATGCACTCATATATATCCACTCGATCTCAACATTGGGGCATCCTTTGGTACCAAGAGGGTTTAAGAATTTTCACTCAGGGTCATATATGACAGCCCGATGCTAGAACAGATTTTTGGTGTCCCATCTGGCCATCCACGACATGCCTGTGGAGGCTACAGCCCTGATGTCGCTAGGGCGTACAGTAATCATATCAAAAAATGCGTGATGCATGAGTCATACAATCTAATCATACATCAATCCTACGCATGTCGTGCGCTCATGTGAGATAACCTCCGCCTATCAGGGAGTCTCATATCAGCCTGCCCAATGACATATGCAATGGTCAGTCACATCTCATAACAAATATGCAAATGATGCGTATGGACATGTATCATGGTGCTATGCTGTCACATACTCATAGTCAATATCAATAACTGGCATTGATAATCGGCTCGACAATGTGGACATTTAACCAACATTGCTTCCAAGGAATGGCTCGCATAGAGCCTAACATATAGTAGACTCATGACCTCATACAAAGGCAAAATATACAACACCATGGGTCTCACTCAATAGCTTAATACATCACGATGGGCCTTTCATATGGGCCTAACATACATCACAATGGGCTACATCGCCTGGCCCTCAAATCTATCACAATGGGCCTCATCACATAGGCCTCATATACATCATATTGGGCCTTAACAATCGGTCTATATCGACAATCAGAATCGGTAAATCGGTCGCGTTAATCGGAATCGGCAATCAGTCATGACAATCGGAATCAGCAAATCGGTCATGATAATCGGAATCAGCAATCAGTCATGACAATCGGAATCGATTGATAATCAGAGTTGACAAATCGGTCATGTCAATCGAAATCGACAATCGGTCATAATAATCGGCCTCGATCGCTAATCGACAATTGGCCACAATAACCAAAATCAATCGATAATCAGAATCGGCAAATCAGTCATGTTAATCGAAATCGACAATCGACAATTGGCCACAATAACCAAAATCAATCGATAATCAGAATCGGCAAATCAGTCATGTTAATCGAAATCGACAATCGATCATGATAATCGGAATCGATCGATAATCAAAATCAGCAAATTGGTCATGACAATCGGAATTGGCAATCGGTCATGACGATCGGAATTAATCGATAATCGGAATCGGTAAATTGGTCATGTCAATCGAAATCGGCAATCAATCATGACAATCAGAATCGATCGATAATCGAAATCAGTAAATCGATCATGACAATCGAAATCGAAAATCGATCATGACAATTGAAATCGATCGATAATCGGAATCGATAAATCGGTCACAGAAATCGGAATCGACAATCGGTCATGACAATAAGAATCGATAATCGCCCTCATAAATGGCTTAAGGGAAGGTCACAATATGGATATTTAACCATCTTCGCCCATCAATGTGAACGTTTAACCAACATTGCTCCCAAGGAGTGGCCCACATAGAGTTAAGCATACAGTGGGCCCATGGCCTCACACAAGGCTTCACATACAACATAATGGGCCTCACACAAGGGCTTAATATACATATCATAATGGGCCTCATCAAATGTCACGAACACATCACAATGGGCCTCCTCCCGTAGACCTCGCCAAATGGGCCACAGATACATCATAATGGGTCTCATATCTGTGCCGCATATACATCACTATGGGCCATATCACATGGACCTCGAATACATCACAATGGGCCTCACTCATAGGCCTCATACACAACAGGTGGGCCCTACTCATGGGCCTCAAATACACAACATGTGGGCCCTACACATGGGTCTCGTGTACGTCAATTCGAGCCTCATCATACGGGCCTCAAGTGGCTGCATCAACGAACCACACCAATAGGCCTCGTATACGGTCAAGTGGGCTGCTTCAATGGGTCGCACTAATGGGCCTCATAAACATCAAGCGGGCCGTAAATACATCACATGGGCCTAATTCAAAGGCCATAATACATCACGATGAGCCTTACACAAGGGCCTTATCATATCGAGGTGGGTCGTGCACATTCCAAATGGGCTCCATACACATTAACTGGGCTTCACATGGCAACCAAAATGGATGGACAGCGTGGCTGTGAAGTACATTAAAGTGGGTTCCTCCGTCAAATGGATCATGAGAATACAATGCATACATCATGGTGGTCCCCCGACTCAAACAATGGTCAGTGTGGATGAATCACATACATCACAGTGGTCCCACGTGACACACTAATGATGATCAATGCCGCCCAAACATTGTCCATATAAATTAGCACTATTTGGATGCTGTCTAGTTCATTAGCACCGTTAAAATATTGTCCAACACATGTGGATGAAGCAAATACATCATGGTTGGCCCCATAGCACAGTCCAGAGATAGACGGTGTGGGCATAAAATACATATATACATCGAGGTAGGGCCCACCATGACGTATACTCTCCATCCAATCTGATCATAAGGTCACAGGACCTGGGTTAAGAAGGAAAACAAATTTCATATTTATCCAAAACTTCTGAACCCAAAAAGGGTTTCAAGGGTAGCCGTTCAATCCCCCACTATTTGCAGTGTGGTCCACCTAATAGACAGTGTGGATATAGAATAAATACATCAGGGGTGGGTCCCACAGTCCAGACCTGCTGGACAGCTGGGATATACAACAAATCATTAAGGTGGGCCCCACGGCTGCTGACATCATAGCAATAGCTGTAACTACTGGTCCCAGCAGAGGGACGGTGTGGTTGAAACAGATGAATGATATAGAGAGTACATACATCACGGCTGGCCCCACCATCCTTCCACTGGACGGTAAGGACAAGATATCATGGTGGGCCCCACGTCCACGTGTGGATGGTGTGAGTGGGGCACATACAACACGTGTGGGGCTCCACAGATAGACGGCGTACATCACACATCACGGTGTGATTTCCACTGCACCGTCCAGACATCTCTGGACGGTGGAAATATAAAATACATGCATCTAGTTAGGTCCCACATGCCATGTGCAGCATGCCCAGCATGCCTAGCACATGCAGCACCGTCCCAGTTGGACGGTGCAGATATACACATCAGGGTGGGGTTCACACGGACAGCTGGATGATGCACGGTCATCGTGGTGGTCCACGAGTCTTCTGACGTCCATCCAGCAGCCGTATGCTGCAAGGACCCACTATCCACATGGATGGCATAATACATATCTCAAGATGGGCCCCACCCTCACACGTGTAGCACGTGTGAGGTGGGTCTCATACCCAGAAAACGGATGAGCAGAGGGGATAAAATACGTAGATCACGGTGGATTCACCACTACCGTCCAAACAAATGGACGGTTGGAATACAACCTATACATCACAAGGGGCCCACAGGGCTAGCTGAAATCATCATCTATGTAGCTAGTGACGTATACCAACCAACCTACTTCACCAGTGGTGGGTTCCCATGTCAACGTGGCCCCACCAAAGTTCTGAATCAAGCTGGTATTTGTTTTTCCCTTTCATCAACGTCGTCCACACGGACGGGCAGTAAAGTGGGTCCCGCAGTCTGATGGTCTGGATCGTCATCCCATATCACAGGTGGGCCACACACAAAAGGAGAGAGAGGAAGAAGAAGAAAAAGAGAGAAATAGAGAGGGAGAAAGAGAGCACGGTGGAGATGGGAGGGACCCCGCCACTATGGGTCCCTCTAGATACAATACATGCATCAAGTGGGTCCCATTATAAGTAGGCCCTAAAAATTAAAAAAATGAGATGATGAACACTTACCTTCGATCTCCTCTTCCTTCTTCCACCAACGCGATCTAGAGCACCAAAGGACGAACTTCAACGGTTAAGATTGTTTTTGGAGGGTGGGGATGGGAGATAGGAAGTGGGCCACACAAAGCCTCTCATGGAGTTTGCTTGGGCGTGGGTTGCTCCCGTGGGAGTTACTTAGAATGATAAGGGAGAAATGAGAGAGAGAGAGAGAGAGAAGTGGTGAGGTTGAGTGATGGGATGAGATGGCATGGTGCTTGTTGACTTAGGGTAAGAAATGAATGGGATGGGTATGAGTTGTGTAAGAGAGAGTTGACTTGGGGAATGGGAGAGGGATGGGTTAGGTAAGGTTTTGTACTTGACATTGATTGATGGATTGACGTGATGTTTCGTAGAGATTTATTAGGAATTGCAACGCGCGGTATTTTTCTCGAACTGAACGCGGGCCCACATCTCCTGGCCCGGATATCGCTTTGGCGCACGAGACGTGGCATCGAAACCACGGCGACGGTGCGGTCACAAGGGTACAAGTTTCGAGTCGAGCCGACTCTGATATACGGGACACATCTTAGGATCATGCGCAAATACCGATAACATATCGTGGGTCGCTGGAATTCGACCGGGAGGACCACGGAAGCCTACGGAACTGTACGGGCTAGGATAAAGGTCTTATAATGGGTGAGATGATGATACATGTATAGTAACATGATAATAATAATTGTGAGTTGTTGGTTAAAATGATAGATATGATTTAATGGATGGTGAATTATAGCATATGCATTGATGATGGCCGAGTAGTTATTTATAACACTTATGACATTGTTTATGTTAATCATAAAGTGAAAATAATTCTCATGGTAATGATGATGTGTATATATATATATATATATATATATATATATATATATGAATGATGACAAAATATGCTAGTTGACCACCATGCTTGATATCTAAGTGATAATAATGCACGTATTGATTGTCGTGATGATAGTGTGGATAAGAAAACCATATTTTACTTGATACGTGGATAATGATCAATGTAATGTATATGAGGCCCAATTGTGATGTGTGATTCCACCATGATGTATGTAAAGATGTTTATGATGCCCATTCGTCTTCCTAGTTGGTATTAAAATGGGTCATGCCTTGGGAGCAATGATGGTAAAATGTCCACATTGTAAGGGTAATGGTGGTTAAATGTCCACATTGTAACCCTCCCTAAGGCTTGTTGTTAGGCGCATTCTCATCTCCTCTTAGTGGGCTAACCCAAATCATTGGGCCCCCATAATTATTAGGCATATTCTTGATATGACTAGGCCATCTAGGCCCATCCTGGATATGAGGAGACTACATCCCCTGATTCATGTCTATACGCATCATCTGCACGCTTGATATAAGATGTTGCATATGCCATTGGGCAGGTTGTTTATGGGACTCCCTGATAGGTGGGGTTGTCCCACACGAGCGCACGGTATGCGTAGGATTGATGCATGATGAGTGACTCATGCATCTTGTATTGTGTGATTATGATTATCAATGAACGCCCTGAAAAGACTAAACTATGTCATAGAGGGGGAGGGGTGAATAAGACTATGCCAAATTAAAATGATAACCGTAGAATTTAATCAATTAAAGGAAAGATAGCACTTTAAACAAACCACAATACGGAAATGTAAAGCAACTTCAAATTCTAGTATTGAGAGGTTGATACAAATGTTGTTCTAAGGACAACCTTACACCATAAAAACCAAGGGTTTATGGCAAGGACAACCTTACTAGAACGATCTGAGTACCAAAAACTCAAACTGAAGAGGAATAAAAAACGAAATAACAAGAATTGAAATCTACACTATTACAACATTCCCCACAATGCTTGAAATGAAAATATTTCACATCCACAAATACATTCTACAACTTTGAATGTTAAAAGATATAGAAAATAAATCACACATCCACAAAACACAAAGAATTATAGTGGTTCGCATGTGTGTACACCAACTGTTAAACAACAACCACACAGCTTGCTACTCCATTCTTAATATTCTCACATAGTGGATATTAGCATTCACTATGAAAATAAGTTTTTCTCAGGTTCACCTAAAACCTTCACAATTGTGTCTTTTTAGTGGGCTTACACAATTAAAAAACCCCACACTCTAAGTTTTCTGACTCTCCTCAGATAATAAAAAAGAATGAGATTTTTCTAGCTTATTCTCAAAAGAAACTAACACAATAGAAATTACAATAATGTAAAATACCTGGATTTCTCCTTTTGTTGCAACCAGAAAGAACCAAGTCAGAATAGAAATTCGAATATAGAAGTTCAATATCCACACTTACTTTGAAATGGTTATAGGTTCTAATTGATTTTAAATTAAATCAAGTTGCCCTAACTCTATTTGATTTTGATTCCAAGAAGTGGAATATCACAATTCCTCTTTCATTGAGATTGGAATGCAGAAACAAAATCAAATATAAAAAGCTGATAAAAAGAGAATATTAAATATGCACAATCTAGCTTAAGAAGTTTACAAACTTATCTCTTAGAGTGATGCCTTGATTTTACTTGAATTGGATTATTAAACTCTGAAAATCGTGCTCTATTTATAGTTGTAGAAAACACATCTACGACTGGAAGCAGAACCAACAGCATTTTGAAATTTTGAGCGCGATCAGATAAAACCATTCCATGACTGGTCGTAGGGCTTGCACGACCGGTCGTGAGACCTCCACGACTGGTTGTGAGGAACCAGATTAAGTTGCTAGAGTTTGAGTCGTAGTTGCAGGACTGGTCGTGAACGAGTCGTGCACTGTTCACACGACCGGTCGAACAGTCTCCAGGATTGGTCGTGGCGCAACCAAAAAATTCCAAAATTTTGCAACAACTTATGACTGGTCGTGGAATTTCTTAGACTAGTCGAGCCAGTTCTAGGACTAGTTGAACAGAGTCCAGGACTAGTCGAAGAGCAGACCAAACACATATAAAATGATTCAATATGAATTATGTATTTAAAATGACCTACCCTAAGGTCAATCTAAGGTCTTCCATACCTTGGACATGATGTATGAACATTGAATATTCTTTTCTTTAGATGATAGATGATCTTTGAAATTCATGAAGCTTGTACTTGAGATCTTTTGAAGCTTGACTTTGTAATACATGAGTTGTGCCTTAATTTGAGTTTGATCTTACATTTCTTGAAGGAGATCTTTGTTCTTGACTTGAAGCATTGTCAATCTCCCCCTTTGTACATCTTAGTTCTTGAAGTAGATCTTTGTTCTTGTGTAGGTGATGTATTGCCTTGAACATGTATATCATTGTGCTACATAAGACATAGACTGTGATTTTGGCACAACAAAATTTGACAATCGAAAGGGCAAATAACCATTGCACTTAAAATCTCCCCCTTTGTCAAATTTGTGATAAAACATACTTCTTAAAAACAAGAGTAACATTACATGCTCAATAAAGACTCATGCACTAGTTATTAAAATCAAGAGAGGCATTACATATTCAATAAAGAATCATGCACCAGTTATAATAACCAGAACATTTACTTACTCCTCCTGAATAGCACAATCCATATCCATATACATATCCATAAATAACCAAAACATTCTCCCCCTTTTTGTCACAATTAGACAAAGGAAGCAATTAAGATATAAGGGAGTAGACTAGGCAAGATATGAAAGATAAAAGCAAGTATTGTTCATTCAATGTAAATGATCATAAATCAAGCTTATAGAAGTAACCAGCATAAACCAAGATCATCCAAAGTCAGTTAAAAAAACTGAAAGAAACAAAATATCATAAGAGTTATTACATGCCATAAGAGAAAACACTCAATCAGATCCAGAAGAGGGAGCAGGAATTGATGGATCAATTTGGTGTAAGCCCTTGTTGACGCGCCTCATATACTTGCGCATATATGCAAATTGAGAATCTTGGGTTACACGTATCTGAGCCACCTATTCCTCAAGAGAACGCAACCTCTCATTAAAACCAGAAGGCTGATAGTCAGGGTCAGCCTGAGAATCTGATTCAATCTCATTGAATATATCGTCCATATTTATATCATCTTGAGGTAAATCGCCTTCTTCTTCTTTATTCACCGCTTCAGCTCCACCATCACCAACATCCACTTGGCCAGGGGCCAATCTCAATTTCATCTTGTTTATATTTGAGTTGTTGAAAATAAGGTAATGAATAGGAGCCTCTTTAACAGGCATAACAACAAGCATGTGAGTAGCTAACACAGTCATAAGATATGCAAAAGGAATATCACTGTATCCAGGATGGAGACGGAATTGAATGATAGAATAACAAATTAAAGAAGGAAGACCGACATTAGTACCAGAGATGATGGAATGAAAAATCTGAACCATAAGAGGTGAGTTCGGTTTTGTTACCAGAACGTGGATACAGATAAATCTGGTGAAGAACTTTGTATCTAGGTAATAAGTATTTTGAAGCAAGTACATTCCCATTTTGAGTCTATTAGGCATCTATGTTGCATAATGCTCTAGTGAGCACTCATTTTTTTGATTCCGACGGTTTTTCAGCCAGAGTGTGAATAGGAATACCCTCGTCATTAACAGGTATATCCATTAAAGCAGAAATCAAATGACAGTCTATTTCAAATGGACCTTCTCTAGTTGCTATTGAAAATGTTAAATTCTCAGTTGAAAATTCAGAAATACATGCAAACATAGCCTGCGTAATAGACCGGTATGCCGGCCCACCCTAATGTAGAATGTTAGCCCATCCTATAGATTGGAGAAGAGGAAAGAGTTCAAAAGGAGCAATATGATTAAGATAAACAGGTCATTCAACAATAACATTGCACAATTGTAAATCATGCACATAGGAGGGATCATCTTCGGGTGACCAAAGGTGGCGCCTTGTTATTGGTGACGATCTAGATGTTGAAGGACCACGAGAGTTTTTCTTTTTGCCTCTACTATCAAATTGCAACTAGGAATATAAGAAATCAAGAGGTTGTAAAAGCGGTAGAGTGGGTTTTCTTTATATCAAATTTTGGAGAAGAAAACCCCAAAAACATCAATGAAATAAGAAATAAATCACTCCAAGTATGAAAATGAAGTGATATGAACTTGAATCTACAAGAAAAAAGGAAATAACGCACTAACCTTGAAGATCTAAAAAGGTGGGTACGACTGGTTGATCTTAGAATTGTTGGAGAGGAAGAGCAAATGAGGAAGAAAAGGGATTTACCTCCAAATTAAAGGTCAAGCGCCCTACACAACTAGTTGTGGGTCGTCCTCGACCGGTCGTGCCACGACTGGTCGAGTATGTCCTCGACTGGTCATGCAAAGACAAAAACATACATTTTTCACATAATTCTGAAGTTTAAAATTATAATTTAATAAATATATAAACTATAATACAGAAATGCAAGAATAATCCATTTAAATTGCACATACCAAGATCAAATTTTAATTTATTAAACTTGCTTTTGTCGAGCAGTTTAGTGAAAATGTCAGCAAGTTGAATCTCGGTTGGAATGTAATCCAAAGAGATTGTCTTTTCTTCCACTAATTCACGAATGTAATGATACCTAATGTCAATGTGCTTGGTTCGTGAATGTTGAATTGGATTTTTAGATATATTTATTGCACTGGAATTATCACAACATAAAATCATTGAATCCTATACAATTCCATAATTGCTTAACATTCTATTCATCCATACAAGTTGAGTACATGCATTTCCAGCTAGGATGTATTCGGCCACAGCAGTTAAGAGCGATACGGAACTTTGCTTCTTGCTAAACCAAGAAACTAAATAATTTCCAATATAGAAACAACCACCACTGATTGATTTCCTATCATCGATATTACCAGCCCAATCAGCATCTGTGTACCCAGCCAACTGAACACTAGTATCATATGGATACCAGAGACCCAAATTAGCTGAACTTGCGACATATCGCATAATTCGCTTAACAACAGTTAGATGAGACTCTTTAGGGTCAGATTGATATCTAGCGCAAATACCAACACTAAAAGCAATATCAGGTCTACTTGCAGTTAAATAAAGTAAACTGCCAATCATACTATGATATAATTTAGGATCCACACTTTTACCTGTAGAGTCCTTTGAGAGTCTTAGTGTTGTACTCATAGGAGTATCAAAATTTTTCCCATTCTCAAATCTGAACTTTTTAATTAATTTCAAAGCATATTTGGTTTGAGAAATAAAAATACCATCAGGTTGTTGTTTTACTTGCAACCCTAGGAAATAATTCAATTCCCCAACCATACTCATTTTGAATTTAGATTTCATAAGATTTGCAAACTCAACAGTCATGTTAGTACAGGTAGATCCATAAATAATATCATCAACATAGATCTGCACTATTAAGATATGATCGTTATGTTTCTTAACAAAAAGAGTCTTATCAACACTTCCCATTAGAAAATTATGACTTAGTAGAAACTTAGTCAATTTTTCGTACCATGCCCTGGGAGCTTGTTTCAAACCGTAGAGAGCCTTTTTTAGGCGATAGACATGATCAACATTCTTAGGGTCTTCAAAACCCGTTGGTTGTTCAACATAAACTTCTTCATGCAGATCGCCATTTAAGAAAACACTCTTTACATCCATTTGATAAATTTTGAATTTTCTAAAGCAAGCAATGGATATAAATAGTCTGATTGATTTAAGATGAGCTACTGGGGCAAAGGTTTCATCATAATCGATGCCTTCAATTTGAGTGTACCCTTGTACAACCAGTCTAGCCTTGTTTCGAATTATATTACCAAGTTCATTAGACTTATTTTTGAAAATCCACTTAGTTCCGATAATATGTTTATCTTTAGGTCTAAGCCTTGTTTCGAATTATATTACCAAGTTCATCTTCTTGCATCGCTACTATCCAGTTTTCGTCAGTAAGAGCTTCTTTTACGTTAGCCGGTTCTATCTGGGATGTAAAGCACACGTAATTACATATATCTTCTAGTTGTCTACGAGTGCGCACACCAGTGAGAGGGTTTTCAAGAATTTGAGTGGTTGGATGATCTTTAACAGTCCTCAGTTCAGAGTTAGTTTGATTTGATGAAGTATCTGGTTTGTCAATTAAAAGAACTTCATCATTATCTGAACTTGAGGCAAGTGTATTCAAGTGATCATCAATGACCACATTAATGGACTCTTAAATAACACCGGTCCTCTTATTCATTACTCGATATGCTCGACTGTTCAAAGAATACCTTAAAAAGATTCCTTTATCACTTTTAGTGTCAAACCTTTTCAGATTTTCACGATCACGTAAAATATAGCACTTGCTGCCAAAAACTCAAAAATATTTAACAGTAGGCTTCTTATTGAACCACAGTTCATAAGCAGTTTTATTATTTGACTTACTTGTATAAACTCGGTTGATTATATAGCAGACAGTATTTACATCTTCAGCCCAAAGATTTTTAGGGAGCTTCATACTATTCAACATTACATTTGCCATTTCTTGAAGCACTCTATTTTTCCTTTCAACAATTCCATTTTGTTGTTGAGTTTTGGGTGTAGAGAATTCATGTGATAATCCCTGATCGCAACAGAATTTCTTAAAACTACTATTATCAAATTCTGATCCATGATCGCTACGGATCTTACAAACTTGAGTACCTTTTTTCCGTTTGGATTCGTTTGAGAACCATTTTTACTTCATCAAGGGTTTCTGATTTATCCCTTAAGAAGGCTACCCAGGTGAATCTGGTATAGTCATCCACGATTACCAATATATATTTTTTGTCACCTCGACTCTCCGTCCTGGTTGGTCCTATAAGATCCATATGGAGAAGCTCGAGTAGTTTTGATGTGACATTGGAGTTCACTTTTTTGTGGGTACTCCTAGTTTGCTTGCCTATCTGGCATTCGCCACATATTTTGTCTACTTTCTGTAATTTAGGTAGACCTCTTTTCAGTTCTCTTTTGCTTAATCTAAATAGATTGCGGTAGTGTACATGTCCTAGGCATTTATGCCATAACTCGGTCTCATCGGTATGGACCATGTAACACGAAAAATTAGATGAGCTAGAGTTACAACATAGCAGTTCTCAGAAGTTCTGCTACCAGTTAATATTACAGAACCCTTTGTGTTTAAAATTTTACAACCTTGATTAGTAAATTTTACGCTGTGATTTTTATCACATATTTAAGATATGCTTAACAGATTGTGTTTTAACCCTTCAACGTATAAAACATTCTTAAATAAGGGAAGGTTAAAGAGTTGAACCGTACCTTGGCCAATAATCCTGCAGTTGCTACCATCACCAAATGTGACTGAACCATCAGCCATGTCTTTAAGATCGGTGAATAGACCTTTATCACCAGTCATATGCCTTGAGCATCCACTGTCTAAGTACCACTTTGAATGACTTGTAGCTTTGAAAGCCGTGTGGGCAACCAAGCAAGTAACCTTAGGAACCCATTTCATAACTGTTTTGGGTTTAGGAGTATAGTTGGTCTTCTTATGTTTGTAGTTGTTGTAAGAATGACCCACTGAGTTAGATTTTAAGAGCTCCTTAAGCAAATCAACTATTTTTTCAGCTAAAGGGTTTCGATTCTGATTTTTATAGTTGATATGATTACTTTTAGGTTTGAAAGATTGAAAAGTTTTAGCATTTTTAGAAAAATTTTGATTTGAACTATTCCCTTTTGAGTTTGAGGACTCTCCTTTCACAAACTTAGGAGGAGTATTCTTCTGTTTAGGAGGAATATTTCTATCGTAGCCCAAACCAGATCGGTCGCCACATTTTCTTGATCCAGATAAAAGTTTTTCTAACTTTGGATCACCTTGGGCATACCTCCATGTATCCTTTAAACTCAAAAGTGAAGAGACTTCAAGTTTAAGTTTTTCATTTTCAGATTTCAGATTTTCAATAAGGGAGGTTTTAAATTCTAAATCACATTTGCATTTTTCAAAACAATCTGAAATGTGGAATTTTTCTAAAATAAGAGAATTAAAATTTTCTTTAAGCTTTGAAAACTTTTCTTTCTAAAGTTTAAGTTTAACAGCAATTTTACAACTCTCCTTGTAAAGGGCATTATAAGCATCTTGAAGATCATCTTCATTTTCATGATCACTATTCAGATTTTCTTCACTAGTTGAATCATCATTATCTGAAAAAGTGAATTTGGCTAGAGTCATAAGGGCTTTAACTTCATTTGTACTTACATTTTCTTGGTCTGATTAAGCAGATTCAGAGTCAGAGGATTCATCCCAAGTAGCCAAGATTCCTTTCTTTTTTAGGTTTGTCGTTTTTAGGACACCTGTTTGCTAAATGCCCATATTCATGGCAGTTGTAACATTGACTGTCTTTTAAAGATTTTCGAGTTTTAGGTTTAGATTTCTTCTTATCATTAGATTTTTGAAAATCAACCCTCTTTTTACTTTTAAAAATTTTGTAAAACTTTTTCGCTAAAAGGGCCATATCATCTTCAGAGTTTTCTAAATCAGAATTGCTATTATTTTCTTGAAAAATATTTTTAGAAGATTTAAGAGTGATAGATTTACCTTTAGGAGCTTTAAAAGTTAACTCATAAGTCTGTAAAGAGCCAACTAATTCTTCTACTATCATATTATCTGTATCTCGAAGTTCATGGATCACAGTTACCTTAAAATTGAACCACTCAAGAAGTGAGCTAGTATTTTTGTACATACTTTACTTTCTGGCATTTTATCACTAAGACCCCACATAGAGTTCACAATGTCATTCAATCTTGTATAGAAGTCCATGAACATTTCATTTTCTTCCATACGTATTTCCTCAAATTTGGTTGTGAGGATTTGGACTTTAGATTTCTTGACAATTGATGTTCCCTCGTGTGTCATTTCTAAAATATCCCTAGCTTGCTTTGTAGAATCACAGGATATAATTCTTTTGAATTCATCCGGTGATAGTGCGCAAGTGATTGCATTTAGTGCTTTTGCATTTACACTACTCTCACTTTTCTGAAGTGTGGTCCAAGAGAAGTAAGGTGTAATTCTCATAGATTTGGATCCATCGATTCCAGTTACTTCAGTGGTAGGAGGGGTCCATTCAGTCACTGTAGCTTGCTACACGCTCTCATCCATGGATTTTAAAAAAATCCTCATTCTGGATTTCCAATAGACGTAATTGGTGCCATCAAATGGTGGAGGCCTAGTGACTGAAAGGCTACCAAAATTTGACATCTTATAAACAGCTTAGATCGATTAGGTCAGGAAATAAATCCAAAAATATAACAATTAGAATGAGCTATTAGGCTTTCATACTACTTGAAAAGGCCAAGCTAAATGTCCTAGGGGGTGGGGGGTGAATAGGACTATACAAAATTAAAATGATAACAGCGAAATTAAAAAGATTAAACAATAAGATAGCCAAATGAATTGCAAATAATCAAAGGAAGCAACAACCTCAAAATTATAGTATTGAGAGGTTGATACAAATGTTGTTCTAAGGACAACCTTACACTATAAAAACCAAGGATTTATGGCAAGGACAACCTTACTAGAATGATCTGAATATCAAAAACTCAAACCGAAGAGGAATAAAAAAGGAAATAGCAAGAATTGAAATCTACATTATTACAACATTCCCCACAATGCTTGAAATGAAAATATTACAACATTCACATCCACAAATATATCCCACAACTTTAAATGATAAAAGATATAGAAAAAAAATCACATATCCATAAAATATAAAGAATTAAAGTGGTTCGCCTGTATGTACACCAACTGTTAAACAACAGTCACACAACTACTCCACTCCTAATATCCTCACACAGTGGATATTAACGTTCATTATGAAAATAGATTTTTCCAAGCTCACCTAAAACCCTTACAATTGTGTCTTTTAAGTGGGCTTACACAATTTAAAAACCCCACACTCTGAGTTTTCTGGCTCTCCTCAGATAACCAAAAAGAATGAGATTTTTCTGGCTTAATCTCAAAAGAAACCAGTACAATGGAAATTACAATAATATAAAATACCTGAATTTCTCCTTTTGTTGCAGCCTGGAAGAACCAAGACGGAGTAGAAGTTCGAATAGAAGTTCACTGTCCACACTCACTTTGAAATGGTTCTGATTTCTAATTGATTTTAAATTAAATCAAGTTGGGCTAGCTCTATTTGATTTTAATTATAAGAAGTGGAATATCACAATTCCTCTTTTAAATCAGATCGGAATGTAGAAACAAAATCAAATATAAAATGCTAATAAAAAAATAATATTAAATATGCACAATCAAGCTCAAGAGGTTTACAAACTTATCTCTCAGAGTGATGCCTTGATTTTACTTGAATTGGATTATCAAACTCTGAAAATCGTGCTCTATTTATAGTTGCAAAAAACACATCTACGACTGGTCATGAGGACACTACGACTGGTCGTAGAACCAACAACATTTGAAAATTTTAAGCGCGATCAGATAAAACTGTTCCATGATTGGTTGAGGGCTTGCATGACCGGTCGTGAGACCTCCATGACTAGTCGTGACATGTCCACGACTGGTTGTGAGGAACCAAATTAAGTTGCTGGAGTTTGAGTCGTAGCTGCAGGACTAGTCGTGAACGAGTTGTGCACTATTCATACGACCGGTCGAGCAGTCTCCAGGACTGGTCGTGGCGCAACCAAAAAATTTTAAAAATTTGCAACAACTTAAGACTGGTCGTGGAATTTCTTAAACTGGTCGAGCCAGTTCTAGGACTAGTCGAACAGAGTCCAGGACTAGTCGAAGAACAGACCAAACACCTATAAGATGATTCAATATGACCTACCCTAAAGTCAATTTAAGGTCTTCCATACCTTCGACATGATATATGAACATTAAACCTTCTTTTCTTCAGATGATAGATGATCTTTAAAATTCATGAAGCTTATACTTGAGATCTTTTGAAGCTTGACTTTGTAGTACATGAGTTGTTCTTTACTTTGAGTTTAATCTTGCATTTCTTGAAGGAGATCTTTGTTCTTGACTTGAAGTATTGTTAATCTCCCCCTTTGTACATCTTAGTTCTTTGTTCTTAACTTGAAGCATTGTCAATCTCCCCCTTTGTACATCTTAGTTCTTGAAGTAGATCTTTGTTCTTGTGCAGGTGATGTATTGCCTTGAACATGTATATTAATATGCTACACAAGACACAGACTGTGATTTTAACACAATAAAATTTGATAATCAAAGGGGTAAATAACCATTGCACTTACATGCCCTAGCAACATCAGGGTTGTAGCCTCCATAGATATAGTGTGGATGGCAGGATTGGACACCGAAAATTCTTGTTAAGCACGGGGGGCGAAGGATGTCCCAGGGTGAAAGCACCCTTATGATACCATGGAGGATGCTCCAATGCCAAGATCGAGTGGATGTATGAGCACATGAGAGCCGAATACTGGAGGCCACATCTCCCACCGTGTCGTAGTCGGTTGGAAGGGGGTCCGGCCTTACCCGCCCAAGGGTAGGGGTCAATTGCTAGGCCGAGTTTGACCGGCTCGTAAATAGGTCCGCTATCCATGTGCCGGGTAAGTATTGGCAGACTACTAGTTAGGCAAGGCATTTTGCTAGTCCCGAGCAAAGTATGCGAAAAATAAGTTGAGAATTACATGACAATTTTTATGAACTCAAACGGTTTTTGGAAAAAACAATCCATATACTAAAACTTTAAGATTCATGAATGTTGGGCATTACTTTCTCCTGGAATCAAGCGCACAATAAATTTTATAATCAAGTTTAAAGTATTTATGCATTAATTAGAATAATTCTAAACATTGAGTACCATGGGTGTATAGTGTAATCTCGGTTTACTATCATTAAGAGATCCAATTGTCAATTTCCATGATACATTGATGATTGAATGAGCATTCAGGACAACCAAAACGTAAACCAGAACGTGCCTTACAGTTCTCTTCTTTTCTTTTCTTTTTTACTCATTTAATTTTTCCATCGAGGGAGAGGAGAATCAAATCCGTACCTATAAGGAGCAAACCTATGGTGAAGATCGTACACCTAACCCTTTTCACATATCACCCATGGGGAATTAAATCTACACCTAAACCTATGGTGAAGACTATTCGCCCAACCCTTTCCAAAGGTATCTTTTTTTTTTTTTTTATAGCTAGGTATTTTCTTTTTCTTCAATTGATCATGACTGACAAATTTTCCAGGCTGGTTCCTTACATGCTTAGTAATTACTAAGTTAGCCCTTTAAAATCAAACTGAAACCTTAATGTGTAAGCGAGATGTGACATGTGGAATCATAACTCAATCAATGTTTATAACTGCTAATTTTGGATTAACAATTCAAACTTAACTGTGAAATCTAGTAGATAACTGAATCCAAGAGTTATAAATTACCAACATCACGTGTCTTGGCATTCTTAAGTGCACAAATTATTGTTTTGCAAATAAAATTTTAATTTAAAGAATTGAATATTTTTAAATTTTTTTTTCAAAGACCAAGAGAATACCAATTAGGTTACCTAATCTCCCACCCCCAACCTAAAATCTACATTGTCCTCAATGTAAAAGATATGAGCATGTAATGCACATGAGATATGGAAATTGAAAGAGAAGTGATGGAGAGATAGTACCTAGACGAAGGACTCAAGAGACTTTTTCCAAAGAGATATCAGCGTGAGAGCGGGTCAGCATAAGAGTGAAACTAACAAAATCAAACTATCCTAAAATAACGTATCAAGCAAACTAAGCTAACGGCATAAAACTGTCTATCCTAGAACAGCATAAAGCAAATTATCCTAGTCCTATGAATGCAGGAAAAAACTACTCGATCATGCCACAAGGTTCCTCTTCCGACCAGTATCTTGATAAGTTTCTCAGTAAGTTCCTCAACATGATCATCCAAAAGCTCTTTTTGCAATAGGCTTGGATGCCTTAGAGCATGAATTTCCAGAGAAATTTATGAACCTCAACATAAGGTTTCCTTTTAATTTCCTGAGATGTCCAAAGTATATATGATTCACCTGTGACAAAGAAAGTTTCAGAGTTACTACACCAAGGTGAATCGGAGACTACAGGTAGATAAAATTCAAAAAAATTCTCAGGAAGTAATGTAGTCTCAACACATTCCGAACTTCCAGACTTCGGTTCAATTTTCAGTTCCTCTTCCTTTAATAGTAAATATTCAAGGTCTAGGGAAGGAGGGGCTTTAGAGTAAGGGTTCTCTCGGTCAGTGATGACTACTAAGGTACTGTCTTGTGAGGCATCCACTATTTCATGTATCATGAGGTCGTCAGAATCCATAAAGTGTGCCACGCATGTAGTCAAAGGGTTAGGACAATCAATTGAGAGTGACTCGTCTCCTGCATCGAAGTTTGTGATGATTTGTCCAAGGATTCCATTATCTTTTGAAGTGGATGGGCGCATGCTCGCTTGCTCATGCCCTTCATAGACAGATGGATAAACAATAGGCGAAGAATTGATGTGAAGACTCTGGCCATTGAAGCTTCTCAGTGGAGGCATTGAATCGTCTAAAGTGTGTAGCTCAGATTGTGGCCTCAACTGAGTAGTTTCAAATTCCAGAGTCATATCAAGCAAATTATCCATCACCCGAATCATATCATCATTCAATTCAGGGCAGTGGTCCAAACATGCATCACAAGGGTTGGAAAGGTTAGTTGAAATTGGTTCATTCTCCACATTCAAATCAGTCATGTCAGACAAGTGGAGTAGATCATTATGGTTGACAACTTCCTGAACCTCTTGATCATTGGCAGGCGCCACACTTGAGATTGAATCCCAATACTCATCATCATCAAGTTCCGTGCAGTGTGCACTTGGGATGGGATCACATTCCTCACATTATATTCTTAGATTGGGTTGTGGTTCGAATAAACTAACCTCTACCTCATCAGTGTAATCATGTGTGTCATGTGAGTGAAGTGTGTCACTATCATTATATTTGAAAGACACCCACGTCTCTTGATCATTCATTTGGACAGTCATCGAGATCGACTCATCGGGAAATTGAACCATATGATCATTAATGAACTCCAACTCTTCATTCGTAATTTTAGCTTCTTCCACACGCGAGTTAGGATCACTTTCCTCGCATTGTGTTTCTAGATTGAGTTGTAACTGGGACGAACGAGCCTCCAATGCTTGATCAATGCGCAATGCGAGTGCTTCTATTGTTTTTCTAAGGCCCGAAAAATCATATATGTCACCCTGAAGTGTCTCCTCTTAGGTCGTTTCTGATTGAGTTTCATAGGTAGAAGATCCAAGAAAATGTTCACTAGGGTGTATTGCTGGTTCATCTTTCCAATTTTGATGTTTCCACTGATCATAGTCATGCGGATCATGTGGGAGAATCTGGTGGCTGGTAATACATATTATCACTCATAATATAATCACGCATTGTTTTCTTTTTATCGGATGGGTGATAATAATTCTCACTCGCATAGTTATGATAACCCTAACACTCACGTACTATTTTGTTAATCCATGGGGTGTAATTATTCTCCTGCACATGATCACGTAAGGACTTCTTAACCGGTAGATCTTTATATTCTGATCGGTTCTCGATGATAGTTTCAGAAAAGTTTTGAGACATAGGTTGATTTCTATCATAATCATCATCCCAATATATGTTATTCTTCTCAACATACTGACGTCCCACTCGTGCATATACATGATGAAACCCGAACTCTGAATCTAATTCTAAGAAAAGCAAAAGAAAAGATCTTACAACAATATGGAAAGTAAGAGGAGGAGAAGTTAGAAGGAAGGTACCAAGTTAGAAATTCCTATGTTAAGATCCTGCAAAAGAAAACAAAAGAAATTAGTTCCTAAAAATAGAAATTCTAAAGTTAGAAAATTCTAAAATGGAAATAGAAAGTTAGTTTCTTAAAAAAAGTTTCATAAACCTAGAATTAGAAAGTTTCTAAAAATAAAGGAAAAATGAGTTAGTTTCTAAAATTAGGAAGAGTTTCTAAAAAGGAAAATAACTAACCTAGTTTCTAAAAACAAAAGAGGAAAGTTCTAAACCTAAAGTTAGAAAGTTCTAATTTAGAAATCCTAATCCAAAAATAGAAAGCAATGTTAGTTTCTAAAAAGGAAAAAAATTTCTAAAATAAATGAAAGCCTAGAAATAGAAAATTCCTAAAAATAGAAAGTTAGTTTCTAAAAAGGAAACCTAGAATAAGAAAGTTTCTAAAACTAAAATCCTAATTCTAAGAATAGAAGAAGTAAAGAAATCAGAAAGGGGTTACCAAATTAGAAGTTTATGTCAGGATCCTACAAAACAGGAAAACAGATTAGTTTCTAAAAATAGAAAAAATTCTAACCTAAAATTCCAAAATACTATCTCATGATTTTATGCATAATGTAGCTGATAAATGCATATATTCTAAAATAGATGGTACCTGCATGTTCACTCCCCAAGTGTAGGGTTGTGATGTAGTAATAAACTCGGTAAGACCGAGGTCGAATCCCAAGGGACTGAAACCTGTACGTAATCTGAAACTAAATAGAACTAGAACTAAAATAAGATGTAATCTAAATCAAGCGATTATGAGGGAATAATTGTGAATAAATTAATTAAAAACTAATAAAAATAAAGGTGGGAACTAGGGTGCCAAGGATCCACTTGTAGCAATTGGGAAGTTACCTTATATTGATTCAAGGACACAACTGGAATCAGAGTCCCATCCTATCTAGTTGGTAAGAAGAGATTTGTCAGATCTCTGAATGTCTCATGGATCTAATCATCAACAAATACGATTGGTGTAGATTTGGAAGTGATTCCATCACCTAACCATGCTTAGGAGACTATGGCAATCAACAACAATTTACCAAACCCACAGCCAATTACAAGAGAATTGTGAAAGTTATGAAGGGGTTCCATCACCCAACCATGCCAAGGAGACAATGGTGAACAACAGGGCCTCCTAAGTTCACAATCTCATAATGAAAAGAACATACTCAAAGCTATTGCAGATCTACTATAATTTGAGTCACAATAAACCATTAAAAACTAAAAGTATTCCTTAATAATCAAACTAAAATCCACAAAAGTTCAATAACCATGAATCAAAGCAAAGCTAACAACCCAATCACACTACAAGCTTCACATCTTAGCCCTAACTAAGAAGTTTAGCCTAGCAACATGATTAGGCTACACCTTAAAAGAAAGAAAAAATAAAACATAAAAATAAAAATAAAAACCCTACAAACTCTACTCTCCCTCTTGTGCACGTCCAAGGAATTCGGATCCCCAAGCCGAGATATCACTCTCACGTTTTCTTTCTCTTTCTTATATAGACGACTGACGGAGGCGGAGAAGATGCGTTGGCTGGAGTCGACTTTCTTTGCGCATTCTCGTTTGCAGTGGACCCTCTGTTTCAACGCAAGAAAACACAGAAACTGATTGCGATTGAAGTCCATTTTGAGATGAAAATTCTTTCCTTCTTTGAAATTTGCCATCGTGGTGAGGGTAAGAACCCCTTGAATGACATTTCGGACGGTTCAGATCAATTATCCGGCCGTGATCAATATCACACAACCGGCCCACATCGTCCGATTTTCTCAGACGCAGAACCTATGTTGTTTCTATGCTGGACAGATGGTGGGGCCCATTATCTGGTTTCTACGGACAATCCACTCCGTTCATTTCATTCCCATCGCAATTTCGGTTTGGAATGGCTGATTTGAGTCTGTTTCGGTGTGACCCATGTAGTTTTTATTCAACCGTCCGTCCAACCTTTGGGCGGTTAAAAATCAATCTCCGCTGTACCTTGAAATTTCGTCACCTAGGAGATAGTAATATGAGTAGTGGAATTCTAATGGACGGTTTAGATTGTCCATTTAGATAATGTATGGGGCCCATAACTGTGAACCGACCATCGGCCTTATGGGCGATGTAAAAATGAAAACTTCCATTTTTGTCGAGAGATGGTCGGTCAAACCGACTTTGACCCTTCCGTTTGGTCCGGTGTACACCCGCTGTTTACACCAGCCACTTGAAGTGGGGTCCACTGTGATGTTCTTGAGAAATCTGTTCCGTCCATCCTGTTTATCATCTTATTTAAACCGTTGAGGACAATTTTGAAGCATATTCAGATTGTAGGTGGGCCTAAAATTAGAGATTAATGGGTTGATCTGTCCTTTGGGCCACTTACCGAGTGATCCAATGGTTAAAATTTAATATTTACGGTTAGTTTATGGTCCCCATCACATTTATGAAGTTTCGAGTCAATCGGATGGCGAGAACCCTATGATCTTGTATTCTGGACCATTTTTGGGCCTCTTTAACATGAACGGCTTGATTTTCTCGGATCCCTGGCATGTAAATCCGTTGATCTCAGTCCTCTGGAGTCCGTCCTTTGCTTTGGTGACTTTAGAGTATCAAATCAATACTTTTAATACTCTTTTTCAGTCAACGCTCCTAATTACACCCTGCAACAAAAACACGATTAAAATATTCCATTAAGCCTTATCATGGACGTAAAATTCGGCAATACTTAGGGTCTGATATGCAATATTCGATCCTCATCAGCACATTTCTTGAAGGAGATCTTTGTTCTTGACTTGAAGTATTGTTAATCTCCCCCTTTGTACATCTTAGTTCTTTGTTCTTGACTTGAAGCATTGTCAATCTCCCCCTTTGTACATGTTAGTTCTTGAAGTAGATCTTTGTTCTTGTGCAGGTGATGTATTGCCTTGAACATGTATATTAATATGCTACACAAGACACAGACTGTGATTTTAACACAATAAAATTTGATAATCAAAGGGGTAAATAACCATTGCACTTACATGCCCTAGCAACATCAGGGCTGTAATCTCTGCAGATATAGCGTGGATGGCAGGATTGGACATCGAAAATTCTTGTTAAGTATGGGGGCGCAAAGGATGTCCCAGGGTGAAAGTCTCCAAACCCTTATGTACCATGGAGGATGCTCCAATGCCTAAACCGAGTGGATGTATGAACGCATGAGAACCGAATACCAAGAGGCTACGTCTTCCACTATGTCGTGGTCGGTTGGAAGGGAGTGTGACCTTACCCGCCCGAGGGTAGGGGGCAATTGTTAGGCTGAGTTTGACCAGCTCGTAAATGGGTCCGCTACCGACGTGGCGGATAGATATTGGCAGTCTAATAGTCAGGCAGGTAGTGATGTCTCTTCCGCTTGCACGGTTGTGCTTCCAGTGTAGGGCGACAATGTGGTGTATAGTGTATTAGACCCCAGTGATTATCCAGAGAGAACTATACTGATATATGATGCTCCAGAGATGAGTTGGATTGATATGTCGATTTGTATACTTAAGCTGCATCTTGCATATGACATTAGCTATGTAGGCCTTGCATCGCATCGTATGGCCTTGGTGTGGCAGATAGTATTCATGCCTTGCATCGCATAGCCTTGGTATGACAGATAACATTCATGCCTTGCATCGCATAGCCTTGGTATAGTTGACAGCATTATGCTAGACCCCGGTGATGATCCCAAAGATATACGGTATTGATATAATGACATCCTGTCACTGTTGCTCACGTGGGCAGATACACGTGGGCGAACACTAATGTGGGCGGGGCTTAAGGGCCTGGGTGAGCTACTAGTGGTTGGTAGGCTACTGTACAGCAGTTACATACTCAGTACTTGACTCATTCATTCATCCATCCACTATCCACTCAAGTTGGTGATGCGTAACCAAATCATTATATGTATCTTCGCAATGGCTACAGGAGTTTGCCACATTGAATCTAGCTATCCAAATTTAGGTATGGGACTGGTTTAGATAGAATTCCCTTGTAATAAACCTCATAGCTTATGATACCACGTACTATCATCTCGACTACACACTCCAGCTTGTTAGTTCTTTTGAATTGCATATTGCATTGCATCCTTAGCATGTGACATTTAGCTTACTATGACTCCACATGCTAGCTCTGCCATTGCCTTTCCATCGTACACCATAGAGTAGAAAATGAAATTTGATTATCTTGTTCATAATGATTGGCTATTTTAATGATTCATGGTCTCTTGTTGAGTGACATGCCTATTATTGATGCCATGTTCATAATAACATATGCAGTTACACGACATGCTTAATTGACAACCTGCTCACATATGATAACATGCTGGATTGATAACATGCCTATGGTTGTTTTGCATGTCTTTACGGAAGCGCCCTGATAAGCCGTGTTTTATTCCCGCCACGCAGTAAACTCACGAGTTGTGGTTTGCTCATATAGATGACTTATACTTTTTGAAGATGCATGCAATTGCTATTGGAGTTGCTATTGTTTCTCTCATTACTATTAAGCTGGTGCACCATAGTATGTGTGATATATCAAACAGGTTCGTCTCTTCAATATGCGTTGATACCACGTACACAATGTGTAATCGCTTAAACAGATCAACCATTCAAAAAAATCATACTAAAAATCTTCCTTGTAGGATCCCAAGATCAGAATCTGGCATATGGGTGTTGGGAGCTGAGAATGGGGTATTACGGAGGCTGTCGGTACCGGATTCGGTGATCGAAAATTCTGTGAGCCCAGTTTTCGAGTTTGGGGCGTGACAACCTCAATTGTTAAAACTGAGGCTAAAGCATTTAGCTACAGGAGTTTTAACCTCGGTTTGGATAACTGAGGAAAAATTGAGGCTAAAGGCTTTAGCCTCAGTTTTTAACCTTTTTAGCCACGGTTTTAAACTGAGGTTAAAGCCTCATTTTCTTGTAGTGTGTCTTTATAATATCCTTATAACCAGAAAAGTTAAAATTCTCTACATATGTGTGATTTTTCGTACATGGCCATCCCTGATGAGGTCCACAACATGGTGATGTCACTTCAATAGGGAGTCTTGCTACTCAACGTGTCATTAGCTAATCTGCGCACTAAGTAACTCAACACACTTTTATGACAATGAGTAAATTCTGTTGGGCCTACCATGAATGTATGTATTTTATCTACACTGAAGATCTGTTTTTTCCAGTTCATTATAGAGTGTTGTGTAACGCCTTGTGTTTTCAGGACCCGAGTATATGACCCGTTTCCTAAAAACCTGAGTGTTAACCTAAAAAGCACCAAATCCCATGTATAAACTTTTTCTTTTATCAGAGTTAACAAATAAGCGTAGAATGGACAAGTCAGCATAAAGGAAAATTTTCATTTACATTTGAAATATATAAGAGGTTCCCCATAATGACTTATACACACCAATGTCTCAGCATTATCAATTACAATATTTACATACATGAGAAATATATAAAAGCATATAAACTAAAGCCGTAAGGTCGCACAGCCTCCTTGGTAGGTACAACTATGCATCCTTGACCGTCATAACGGCTCCTCATCAGTCTGAACCTGCATATCACCTAAGCCACCTGTGCTATCTGTACGGTTATATATTTCATGGATGAGTGGCTAACTCAGTGTAAATTCCCCTCAAAATTACACATCGTCGCCTTAGCTAAGCATAGTTAAAATGACAAGACAATCAAAACAAAACATTATGCAGTCTTTTTATATGTATGGATGCATGAATGCACTTCCAGTCGGACTTGGGCTCGTCACCCATGCAATCATCGACCTGAAAATGATCATTTAGTCGGAACAATGGGTCGATAGTCGGTGGTTTGGGAGCTAGCGAAACGATACCCCAACAACTCTAGGGCACGTGCTACAACATAAAGAATTAGCCACCTGTTATTGCCAATATGCTATGAATGCATGATTAGTTAACTGTTATTAATCCAATTACAATCAGCCAATTTTAGCAACTCAATGGTCATTACGGGGGGCTCGTCACCCAACGTAGGCCAACAGCTCGGGCATAGTGTCCCATGACCACCATCCCCAGCTCATGAGATTCCCCCGGCTTAGGATGCTTAATGGAAACCATCGATCAATGGCCAATCAATCTCAATAAGTAGGGATTTCCACCTCATGGTATAGGCCATCCTAAGGCACATAAGGAAATCATCGAAACATCGGACAGACATTAAATCGCAGCGGAAAAAGGGTGTTCGGTACATTAAATCGAAAAGGCAAATGGGTTAGATAAGATTAAACCAAGATAGTTAAAGAGATCGTTTCTAAGTCACTCAAGCCGTATGACCTATGGGTAGTAAATCCCACATTAATATTCCATGTCCCACATAACCTCCAATCGAGAGTCCATTCCATTCTACACTCCATCATGTTACATCCTAAGTATGAGTTCACATACACAAGAGGGCTTACCTACTAATAAGTGTAGTGAATATAGGTCCATAGTGACTTACAACAATTCATGTGAAAATATACCGTTATATCATAGCAAGCATATGTTAAGCATAATAATCACAACAGGTCATGATGTGAACTATAAATTGAAATGAGAGCTATCACGTAAGTAACTATTGCATGCAATCATGTTTCACAATTATCAACCGAAAATCAGATATAAATCATGTAAAAGATCACATGCTATGAATTAATAATTTTGATTCTTAATAAAGACTATAACTTGAACTAATTTGGAGATGGAAAGCTTAAGGGGAAGAATCATCACCTTATTTGTTGCCTCGCCTCCCAATGTTATTAGGAAGAGCGCACGCCCTTAGACTTGGATCTTATCACGAATTATAAGTTGTATGGTTAGATCAAAGTTCTACAAACTCTCTATGGCCAAGATTATAATCTAAGGTTTGGATCACTTAGGTTTAGGGTTTCACCCTCGAGTTTAGTTCTAGGCTTAGGTCTTGGGATTTGAGCTCTAGCTAATGGACAATTAATTGAAATGTTAATTTAATAGCTATAACATAACTATTAACATTAATGATATAATTAATATTAGCTCATCATTATAATAATAATTGTTATGATGGTCGTACATGGTATGACCTGCTATCTAAGGTAATATTTCTGAGTAATGAATAGGATATGAATATCTAATAATCGTAACGTTGTTTATAACGACTGTTATTAGCGTAGATAGTCTATTGACAGCTATTCATTCATAGTAGAAATATTAACCGGTCAATATTAAAAATGATGATCCACAAGTTCGTATTTAAATATGCCAACATTATCTAATATTCTTATAATGACTAATAATCTCTTAAATAATTCAAGTAATAATAATAGAATGTTTATTAATGATAATATAGTAAAGACTAATGCTAATAGTCATAGTTTGTATTAGTCACTCTTATCCAAGGCCTTAAATAATCGACATTGTGTGGGGTTTGTAAGGGCTCATTAATATGGGAAATTGGGCCTAGAGTTTGGCCTTGCCTAAGGCCCGAACTAGACTTAATCTTGGGCCTGATTTGGCCCAACTTAATGGCTCCAAAGGTGGCCCAGAAACTGGGCCTGGTTCCCATCTACAAACCAATCTGAACTGGGCTTAACTGGCCTAGTTTGCTAGGCCCCAAACAAGTGCCCCAGCAGGCTCGTCCCAATTTCTGAGGGTGGCCCACCTGAAGATAATCTAAGCTGTTGATTTAGTGGGCACCGTCAAAATTTAACAAGGGATATATTGAATGGGTCGGACCAACTTGGGTATCTCCTGTCCATCAGGGTCCCACTGCAGCAATGGTTTGATTATAAAAAAAAAAAAATGGGCCCCACAGATAAACTTCAATAGGCCAAATGCTCCCGATCGTATGTTTCCGAGCAGAGTCAAAAGAGCTGCCCAATGGTCAACACCAAACAAGATAAATGGCTCACCTGATGAGCAGAGAACCTGAAATCTGGGCCGGAAAACAGATTTGGCCCACCTGATCTTATAGGGTGCGGCCCACTGTATATGGTGTGGCCCACCTGATACCAGCGTGCAGCTTGGTGAGGCCCACCGTGGTTTGGAATGTGGCCCACCGTGGTTTCAAAAGAAGCCTGAGTTTGGGCTGATTTCAGCCCCTCACGTGGCCCAAACCAGAGACTGGTTCCAGCCCAGATCATTGCCCGCCTAAGGGCTGGTTTCAGCCCAAGTTACGGTCCATCAAGGGGCTGGTCTCGGCCCACCTTTCAGATAAAATCACAGCCAGAGGAATCATTGTCACTCAAATCAAGGACTTGCAATTGCTGCAAACGGAACAATTTCGATGGTAGATCACCTCTGAGAGAATCGGATTTCCGAAACCTGCAACACACGTCCAACATCTGGACTCAGCAAAACGAGCGGCCTGCTCAGCAATCTCGGCTGCGTGGTGTAGTGCTGTTGCAGCAGTTGCGGCAGTTGCAGCTCTCCGTCTCGCTCTCTTCTCTCCATTCCCTTTTTTCCTTTCTTTCTTTCCCTCAATCCTTGGCCAGAGGGAACTCTAATTCTGACCAGAAAATCACCTGATGGCCCGACAGGTGCGGTGGAGAAGGAAACCCGTCGTTAATGGCAGACCTTGCTGCATCGAGTTTTTCTTCGTTTTGCTTCTACTGGACACCTCAGATTGGTCCACAGGAGCTTGTGGAGGCGACTGTTCGAAGCTTTAAGGACATTTTCATGGTGGGTTTGAATAGGGAAGAAACGGCTACGGGAGAGCTATTTTCGGTTGCAGGTTTTCTTCCCAAGTCCTTAGCTCCTAAAAAGGGAAATGGATGGCTAGGATGGCCTCTTTTGGGACGGTCTAGATCGACCCAAACACCCCCACGCGGATCGCCAAGCTGGCTCACGGAAAACAGTTTCCGTTTATGGAAACTGTGTTTGTAGGGTCTTCTTGTATCAACGATCGTGTGCAGGCGTACGTGCCGGATCATGTGAAACGTATCAGGTTTTGGTCACGCATGGACCCTCGAACGAATGGACGGTTTAGATCATCAAGGTGAGGCTTGATGGTGGCCACCACGTGTCCCAAACGGACGCTTCCGTCGGCCGTCGGAAAAGAGAGAGAGAGAGAGAGAGAGAGAGAGAGAGAGAGCAAAGCTCTCTGTTTTTGGAAAGAGCACGGGTCAGCGAGCTCTGATCGGTTGTACTGGAATGGTGCACCGCGAGTGCACATCTCCGCCGTGCACTCGCGCTTTGAGGTGGGGTCCGTCATGATGTTGGATTAAAATCCACTCCGTTCAAACGATTCCATAGGTCATATTAGGACACCTTGCTAAAGATGATGTGGATCCAAGGCTTCAGTGGGCCGTAAGCTGCGATCGGAGTATTTATTTGCAGCTTTCCACTGATCTGAGGGTCAGATTGCTATGGGTTCGAGCATCAACGGTCAAAAAGCTCTAGGGATCATTTGTATGTGTTCCAGCCTACTCTCTCTATGTTAATGACTCCATTATTGTTATTAATTAAAATCCGTTTTTAATAATATTATTCATCTTATTATGCCATTATCACTTGTTATACACACACACACACACACACACACACACACACACTTATTTATTCATTTGTAGGACCTGCCTTTTATAAGAATCATAACTGATAATGTCATATTGAGCTAGTTTGTTGTTTTAAGTTAAGTTGACGGTTGGATTGAACATACATTTGATTTGAGTGGTCCCTAATCCAGTTTAGATGATTCTCAACAATACTCCTATCTATTGAGCCACTAAACTATATATACTATTCGAGTGTTAAATCGTTTGATATTACTTGTACATTAGATGGATGGTGGATCCATCGATCCAAGGTTTAAATAAGCTAATCCACATCTTCCATCTATTTTGTCAACTCGAATTGGTGCCGACCTAAAGGATGAGGTGTATCCTAAACTCAGATGGACCATACTTAGTGATCTTACGGCCAACTAGTGATTCTTGCTAGCCCGATGGTCAAATTATTGGAATTTATCATTGGATCGATCCATGGAACGTTGTGGTTGATTCATAGTTTATCTAAGGAGTCCTAAAATGGGTTATACGGATGATGTGATGGTTCATCTCAACATTAGTGGATGGATGGCTTAATATATGGATTGAGACTGTTTTCAACGGTTTAATTTAAACTGTAATGAACGTAAATGTTCAAGTCATTGACAACGAACACAAGACTCTCACAGATGTTGGTAATCATCTTCATTGTCTCCATTGCAAAATATTTTATGGTTGTTAAACTTATGGAGTACATTGCAGTTCATTAAATCATTATCATCATTGCCAACAGTTGCATAACGATCATGATCATGACCATCATCGTCACTACCAACAACCACATCATCAACAACAACAACAACAACAGCATCATCATGGTCAAGCTACTTGCCTATATGTCAGAAGCTCCTAAATAACTTACATGTACTGCATGGACCTTTAAAAAAAAAAAAAAAAAAAAAATAGACCACCTGAGTTCATTGATAAAAAAATCGGAACAAAAGGGTGGGGGGCACCACAAAGAACGGGCCTCACCACCAACAAACTGACAGCCCAAAGGAACATAACAGAGGAACAAAACTCTTTGGATGGGGCCCATGCAAAAATCTGAGGCCCCATCTATCATGTGCTATACAAATGTACTTCTACTCTTCCTAATGGAACCGATCCCAACTCTGTCCAGAAACAAACTTCCTCTCACTAGCTGAGGAAGACTCGTCAGATTTTTGACTAAGTCATGAATTTGCTTCGAACTACCTTCCTTTGCCAGGCCATCAGCCGGCCCATTCACCTCTCACGGAATATGGAAAAAGCTAAAGTTACCCCGGTTGGCAAGCACCTTGATCCTCTCCAGCCAATATCTCCAAATCCAAGCCGGTGTGGATTTTCCTAAAATGCAATCAATCAGCCATTTGGAATCTGATTCGATTAACACCTTGTTGGTTCTAAGTTTGACACATAACTCCATCCCCTCACACATGGCCCGAACTTTGGCCATATTGTTGGAAGCAATCCCGAAGCCAGAATAGAAGGCGAAGATCACTTTGCTATTGTTGTCCCTCCACACTCCACCATCTCTTGCCGGACTTGGATTGGTCAGCGCCGATCCATCAACATTCAGCTTGAATGTCCCCTTGACAGGCCTGATCCATTTCACAACTAGAAGGGAGGGGGGCGCCCGCCCTAGCATTGCTCTGGGTGGGCTCCAAGAGGGATCGTGGAAAAGGGACCCAATTCACCACTTAGCCCTCCGACGAAAAAGGGATCCAACCTAATTCAACTAGATTAATATTTGTACTAAGTTAGGTTACTTAGTAACATCGAGTACTGAAAAATACAGGGTGTTATATGTTTAGAAGCATATTCAAAGCTAATATGGACCACACCACAGGAAACAGTGGAATCATGGTTTACACTGTTAAAACCTTCTAAGGTCCCACAACGATATTTATTTGTCACCAACCTGTTCACAAGATCACGTGGACATGAACGAAGGGGAAACACAAATATCAGTTTAATCCATAAAATACATAAATCACGGTGACCCTAGTACACTTAGCCTGACAAGTTACTCATGACGCGATATATTTTAGAAATAAATTTATAAATTTGCACATTCATCGAGAAATGATACTTTGTACAGCTGGACTTACCTCATCTACGAATGATGGATGGATGATTATTTGAGTGGTTCCTCGACCCATCCCTCTCCGTTTGTCCATTGACCACACTGAATGATGGGGATGTGCCCCACCTTTCTATGGTTCTCCTCGAATCCATCTCTTAGTTTCAACCTATATGTCAATTCCGTTGGCATGTCCCATAAGAGGAGCACTTGGAGTCCGGTGAGGTATTCAATCCCTTCTGGAATGGTCTTCAACTCTCCACAGTTGATCAGATTTAGCTGTTGGATGCTTGCCAATGCTCCCTTTTCTATTACTATCCGATTTAGTTGTTTCATATCCCGTAAACAAAGGTTCCTGAGCTTAGTAAACCGTCCATCGCGGAAACACAAGTGCTGCCCTTCATAGGCATTCTGAAGGTGAAGGAATGCCAGATTGGGCAATGCTTGGAGTGATGAAAGCATATCTTCTTCTCTCAGCTTTGACCAATTCAATGACAAACGGTTGAGGTTCACAAGGGAGCTTAGCCATCGAGGCACCTTCTCCAAACGCCCCTTCAGGTAAAGCTTCTGAAGAAGCGGTGGAGTGTTATGAGAGAGTGCTTCCAATTGAAGTGTTTCTTCCTCTGCACTTGCAGTGACACTCAACTTCAGAAGGTGTTTCATCTTTCCGATTGAATTGCACAACTCAGTTCCATGGGTTTCTCTGACCTTAGAAATGCTAAGAGTTCTCAGTTGGGTTAAGTTCCCAACTTTTCTAACAATCTCCCCTTCTTTGTCTTCGATAGCACGTAGAGTCTGTAAACTGGTTAAATTACATATTCTTATAGGAACTTGGATGCTACTGAAGTAATCAAAACTATCACAAGTCTTGTCAGTAATTCGATAACTAGACAGGTGGCGTAGTTTCCGTAGCTTCACAATCCCACTGGGTAGCCTCTCTAGCTTCGTATTCCTGACTTCCAGTGTTTGAAGGTTCTGTAGCTTCCATAAAGATTCTGGAAGCTCCCTAACATTAGTTCCACTTAAGTTTAGATACCGTAAATTGAACATGTTAGTCACTTCATCTGGTATGCTTTCGATGGGAACTCCTCCTAGATTTAGGACCCTCAGCAATCTAAAGCTTGATGCCATCGTATTTAAAGAAGATGAAAGGGACATGTTTCCATTAAACACCATGAGGGAACGAAGATGTGTCATACCCACGCTCGAATGATTAATTTCACCACTACTGTAGATTGACATGCGGCGGACTTTGCCATTTTGCCTTGCTTGCAGCTCATCATATGTCATGCAGAACTTTTCTTCCTGACTTACTGATAATGCCACTTCACGCACAATATCGTGCATTCGACAAGTTTTCAACCTTCCAAACTCGTTCGTCTCAACAACCTGAAGTATGTTTCGGTGGATGAGTTCCTTCAGGTAGTCTTCTGCCACCTCCTCCATTGTAATTTTACCTGTCTCCTCCACAAAACCCTCTGCCACCCACAACCTAATCAGCTGCTTGCGGTGAATTAAGTAATCCTCAGGAAAAATGCAACAATATAGGAAACAGTGCTTAAGGCGGTACGGTAGATCATAGAAGCTAAGCAGCAGGATGCGCTTTGGTGGTTCAAGCATTTGATTGTTTGTCAACTGCCAGCTTAGGTTTTTGTAGATTCGACTCCATTCCAATGCAGTCTTGTCTCTCAATGAGAGGAGGCCGCCCATGGCAACAATTGCGAGTGGCAAGCCTTCACATTTTTCTAGTATAGATCGAGCCAATGGCTCAAGCTCTGAAGGACAGGGTTCACTCGGAAATGCCTTCTTACGGAAAAGCACCCAGGCCTCTTCTTGATCCAGAAGCCTAAGCTTGCAGACACGTCTTCCCTCTCCTGCTGCATAAGCCACATTAAAGTCTCTCGTAGTAACTACTAACCTACTTCCACATCCACAATCTGAAAATATGACATTTAATTTATTCCAATCATTCACAGTCCAGACATCATCCAAGATAATGAGGTACTTTTTTGATTCGAGAAGCCCTCTAACCATCCGCCTCAACTCGCCAGCATCTTTGGTGGCTAAGTCATTTGGAACGACCTCTTTCTTAGCCTCAAGTAATTGTTTTATGATGCTTCGTAGTAGCCCATCAATTTTAAGAGACTGTGAGACAGAAACACATGCGTAGCAGTTGAAGAGCTTCTTTACCTGATGATTCTTGTAGGCTTTAGCGACAAGAGTGGTCTTGCCCACCCCACCCATCCCTGTCACTGAAATCACCGTGGGCCGTTGTTCTTCCTCCACTAACCATCCTACTATCAAATCTATTTCTTTCGTCATCCCCACAATGTCATTGTCCGCTTTGAAAAGAGAAGTTTCTACATCACGTCGCCACAGTTCGCTAACATCATAGGATCTGGTGACTTCTTCTATTTGGCTGGGACCGTCTCCAACTCTTCGCTGAAAAATATTCTGAACATTAACCTTGGTTTCTTGAAGTCGCTTGGCGAACTGATGACTGTCGCTGATATTCTTGGGGATATGGATAGTGTCAATGAGAAAACCCTTGAATCCACCTCGTCGTGGCCTGTCCATGCGATACAAGAACTCGTCGATGATATCCTCCACATCATGCGCAGCGTCTCTTACTTCTCCCACCCATGTTTTCATTTCTTCATTGCTATCCTTTCTTCTATCAGCATCCTTCAACAAGGCTCGCATTCTATCAAGTTCCTTCTTGATTTCTTTAACTTCCTTGCGTACTCCTTTTAGTAAAGATACTTCTTCATTTAGAAGGGCACTTAATTTTTCTAACAATAATTTAACAACACTCTCTGCCATCGCAATTTCTGTAAAATAGAAAACGAAGACAATCAATGTCAGAAAGAAATATTAAGTTATTCTTTCAGCTATATATTACTGTGTTTTGAATATATGTATGCATGTACGGGTGTAGAGATATAGGATCCTCCCTGGAAGAAAACCAAGACAAACACGGTTACCCTCACCGTGACATGTATGTGAAATCTACTCGGACCATTATATACATTGGATCATGTTGGTAAAGGGCGAAACAAACCAGGGGAATCCGTGATTTAGGTGGGCTACACCAAGGGAACAAGTTGGGAGAGAATGACCACTCTTGATAACACCTGAGCCCACCTGAATTGTGTGATAGCCTGGGATTTGAGCCCTGGGCATAAGATTGGTGATACCCATAATAGAAGGATAGGATTTCACATACACAATATGGTGGACCCTATAAAAATCAAGGTTTGGTGTCCCCTCCAAACAGTTTCTACTGCTGGAGCTCACCTGAGTCACGGATCTGCCTGAATGTTTGACCTAGACTAACATAGGGTGACGAACTTGATGGTCCTAATGAATTTCACATACACGACTGTGGAGCCTGCCCTAGCCGGACCTGGCGGGGATGCTCTCTCTATATACACACATGTTGGAAATTATCAAGGGCAATGGTGAAAGGATGTTGTCGGCCCCATGTGATCTGTTGATGACATCCACTTCGACTATCATCTATGTATTATCTCATTTGACCTCCAAAAATCTGGCCAATCGTTGCGGGCCAACGTATAAGGAAGAGTTGAAGTGGACGCCCCATCCTAGTTTCAAAATAGCCTGATTTTTTAATTGAATCTACCATCACCTGAGGTAGGTATTTCATATAGATGGATTGTATGGCATATACGCAACATGGTTAGTCTTGTATGAGAATCCGGGACGCAGATTAGCTACTGAGGCCTCTAGTAGCTATCAAGCTGCTGAAGTGATGTCACCAGGTTCTATGGGCCCAACATGATGTATGTGTTGTATCCATACCGTCCATCAATTTCAGCAAGATTATTTTAGAGCATGAGCTTAAAAATGAAGCAGGTCCAAAGCTCAAGTGAACCCTGTTACAGAAAACAAGGGGACAGTGATGCACACCGTTGAAACCTCCCAAGGGCTTAGAGGGTGTGGACGAGATGCATGATGGTTAGGGTGCATGTCAACACATCACGATGGGGCCCATGACTAACTGCTTGCATCACAATTAATTGTATGGATCATCATGATGGGCTCAGGACATCCACTCTAACCTGCATTGGGCAACCATGCATGTTTGATAATGGACTCAAAAATTAATGGGGAACACTTGAGAGGTCACGCCACATGCCCTCCCCCACACAACTTTTCCTGCTAATGTGGCACACCTAAGCTATCAATTGGCCTGATTTTTGGGCATACAGCCAAACAAGGGACCACGTGTGTGATGGTTGGAATGGATGTCATGGATGCATCAGGATGGGTCCACAACAACTTATTTGGAATATGATTATAGTGAAAATGTTATATGTAGAGAGAGACATCACCAAGTTACGTGGGCCACCATGATGTATGTGTTATATTCAAACCGTACATCCATTTATAGAGTTCATTTCAGGGAATGAGCCAAAAAATGAGGCTAATCCAAAGCTCAAGTGGCCCACACTAAAGAAGGTAGTGTGGATTGAACGCCTATAATTGAAATCTTCTTGAGCTACAGAAGTCTTGGATCAAACTAATATTTATTTTCCCCTTAATCAAGGTCGGTGTGACCTTTTTAATAGGTTGGATTGCAACAACATTATGGTGGGTCCTAGGAAGGTTTCAACAGGGTGGTTATTATCCCCTGTTTTATGTGGTATGGTCCACTTGAGCTCTGAAACCGCCAAATATTTGCGCTTATGCCTTAAAATAATCATGCCATATGGATAAACAGATTGGATATATCACACATCATGGTGGGCCCAGAGAACTTGGTGATGTAAACTGAAGTTGGGCGTGGATTGGGTACCACCCCGCCGAGAAAAAGATGAAGGCAGATAGTCCTATCAGAGATCTGTGGGCCCACCCTGATGTATGTATTTTATCCACACCGTCCAGCCATTTTGAAAAATCATTTTAATATATTAGTTCAAACTTTAAGAAGAATAAATGATCAAATGGACCACACCACTGAATCAGTGGGGATTGAATGGCTACCACTAAAAACCTCTTAAAAGCCACAGAAGTTTTCCATCAAGCTGATATTTATTTTTTCATTTCATCCAGGTCCATGTAACCTTATGAACATGTTGAATGTCAAAAAAAATCATGGTGGGCCCTAGGAAGGTTTCAACAATGGGGTCATTGTCACCACTGCTTTCTATTGTGTGGTCCAGTCAAATATTCAATTTACCCACATTTTGGGTTCTTGACCTAAAATGGTCTTTCAAAATGGATGGACAGATTAGATAAAACATTTATATCATGCTAACCCCACGAAGCCCCTGCTAAGACCATCTCTAGATAGTGCTAGAAGAGTCCCGCTCCTGCCATACGCAATCCTTTTCCAGCTGGACATGGATTTCCTAGCCAAGGCTTTATTGCACGGAAGCTAGGTGGGCCACCGTGATATTTGTGACAAATCCACTTTGTCCACCTGTTTTGAGAGCTCATTTTACGACATGCGACCAAAAATGAGGTGGATCTAAAACTCAAGTGGGCAAACACCCAGGATTGAATGACTACTATTGAGATATAAAAGTTTTATATCAGGCTAAGTTTTTTGAGTTTTCATTTTATCTTAGTTGGAATGATCTTATAGATAGTTTGGATGGCATATAAACATCAAGGTATAGCTTAAAAGGTTTCAAAGGCAGGCATTTCTTTCACCGCCATACAGGGATTTCACCACCTATGGGAGTCGAAACCAAGACCTCATATTTCACCACATATCGGTATTGAACGCAAGACATCGTGTTGAAACTCCTATAAGTCCACCATTGAGGTAAGGACTCGAACCCACCTATGGGGAGCATTGCTGTCTCTCTCTTTATATATTGGTTTTCTGTAGCATGTCCTAAAATAAGCTAAAAAATAAAAATAAAAATTGATGAGAGTAGATTTCTCACAAACTTCACGATGGGCCCCACTTGGCTTCCCTATACACGGAAATCTTTGGCAGGAAATCTATGATAAGATTGAAGTGGACTGCGTGGGGACGAATTCAGTGTTAAAAGCTTTTTTCCTTTTGAGCACATATAGCTTTCCTACATTAGGGTTCATTAGGGAGCATTACTCATGTACATACCTACTTATTGATTATTAAGATGACATTTGGATCATATGTTACTTAAGCTAAGTTATTTATGTCTCAAGTAGCTTATTTTAGTTTCTACCTATTAAACAGATAAGTATATTTGGCAAAGACATACTTATTTACTTATCCTCTCTTTAGCCTTTCTTGATTCTTCTTTTTAGCAGCTCATGAAAAGTAAAAAAGAAAAAAATATTAACTGAAGTAATTAAGTAATTTTAAGTACAAAAATTACTTATAATTAATCATAAACCAAACTTACTTATCAAAAATAAGTTACTTATATATCTAATGTGTAAGTAGAAGAAGTAACTTATTTGGTTGTATCCAAGGGGCCCTAATCAACCTCATTATTTAATGTGAATTTTTGTCATTTTAGAAAAATAATCATTCCTTAAACTAACTGACTTTAAAGAAAACTAAGTGACGGTACCATTTGATAACAATTTGATTAATGAGATAGCTTAATGAAAACTTAATTAAAAAAGTATTGAAATATAAATATTATATTAATAAGGTACTTTTTTAAAAATTCCTTTTATAATAATATATTTGTACAAGTAGAATATATCTTAGGAGATCTATACAGCCGTATATATATATGCAGTTGTCATGCATATCTTATTTTATTAGAATTAAAAATAAAAAAAAATAAAAAAATGAAATGGACCCTATGGATGACAAATAGTGGTGAGTGGTAAGCAGAACTGGATTGCGTACGGAACCCTCCACCAGAGCTATCCCTGGTAGTATGACCCTGTGAGACTTAAACTTAAGTGTATCCAAATCTCAAGTGGACCACACTTCGGGCAACAGTGAGGATTGAATGTCTACCGTTGAAAACTTCTTGGCTTCGGAAGTTTAAGATCATGCTGATATTGTTTTTTAACCTTCATAAAGGGATGTGTGACCTTATGAACAGGTTGGATGATAAATAAACATCATGATTGGCCATTGAAAGATTTTAACAGTGGTGTGGTCTATTTGAACTTCGGATTTGCTTTATTTTTCGGCTCGCAACCTAAAATGAGCTACCAAAATGGATGGACGGTGTGGATAAAACACGGACATCACAGTGGGCCAAGAAATCCACTTCTCGGTGTGCCTGAGTGCATGACCAAAACGAACTCAATGGATGGGCAGAAGAGAGAGAGAGGGAGCCATACCGGAAATTAAAATTATAGGTTGCTTCTCGACCGCGTTGGAGAACTCTCAGCGTTTAGCTCTTGGAACCTGAATTTCACACCACTCACTCAAAATCTGAGAAGGAAAGGAAACGAAAGGACGAAAGTGTTCGATAGAAAGGATGAGTTTTTTAAAGATAGAATAGAAATGCTTTACTTTTCCTCTTCACAGACTTTAACCCAACCTCTGTGGGGCCCACCATGATATCAGTGCTATATCCACTCTGTCCATCTATTTCACCAACACATTTTAGAACATGCATTCACCATCTAATGGTGAACAATCCCCGTGTGAATGAGTACCGCTCAAAGACCCTATTATCAGGTAATCTTACTCCTTTCAACCGTCAAATTAAAAGTCATTGATCGAACAGGTGGGTTTTATTTAACCATGTGAATTTCAGGGTGAGTGGCATTGAAAGGGAGGCTCATGAATTAGTCCGTCTGGGTTGTAAACATGGATGGCAGGTGTAGATCCTACACATGCATATATACAATCATAGATACTCTTGTAAAGTACAGTCTACAAAATTAATCAGTATGTCTAGGGAAAGTTAGCGCTCTTAATGCGTCTCTTGGCTTAAACACCTGAATCATCAAAATCAACGATCAGGATCGTCCATCAGATTTTACCAACGTTTCTTTATCGATGAAGAAATACTCACTTTGATCAGGTGAAATCATCCGTCCAAGGCTTTGGAAACCAACGTATAAAATGAGAGACCGGTGTTTGCGAGGATAGCATCCTGGAGTTAATGTTGATTATGAGAAAGGGATTTTGACCATGCTGACCTCGAAGTTTGGTCAAATTACCTAAAAAGTTATGACGTTCTAGATATCCTAAGAGTAGCTTTCCTACAACTTTTGGATATTGTTTCGGATGAAAATGCCCCTGTCCTTGGTTCAGAAGTCATACGGTCCTGGAGTGAATAGGCAATTACCTTCTGTTTCAACCCCCGAGAAAGAGACGGATTGGCTACTCCCCTTGCCACCAGCCAATGGCTGGTGCTCGGTGGTCTGTGGGCCCCACCACCATGTATGTGTTTCATCCATGCCACCGATCCTTCTTGCCATGTCGTTTTAGGGCTAGGGCCCAAATATCAGCTCGATCCAGTACTCGTGTGGCCTACATAATAAAAAATAATGGTGACTGTTGAAACTTTACAGGCTCACTATGATGTATGTTAGAAGTGTACACTGCCTATGTCAGGACTTTTTGGGCCCACGGTGAGCTGGCTAACAAGGTGGATGGATCAGATCACCCCATTGTGGGCCTTAAAGCTAGGGTACCAATGGTTTGGTCTAAAAGGAAGTGAACAAATGAAACCACGATCTATGCAACATGACAACCACGACCCACATAGCATAACAATCACGACCCATGAGGTAAGGGTTGTGGTTACCATGCTATATGCGTCGTAGTCTTCATTTTATAGGCCTTGGGCCTAAAATGAGAACCACGACTCATATAACATGACAACTATGACCCATATAACACAACAACCACGACCTATGAAAACTATGACCCATTACAACCACGACCCATTTAACATGCGAACCACGACCCATGTTAATAACTACAATCCATGACAACCACGACCCGTTTAATATAACAACCACAACTCATATAACATAACAACCACGACATATATAATATAATAGCCACGACCCATATAACATAACAATCACAACTCCATGGGAAACCACGACCCATATAACGTAACAACCATAACCTCATCTAACATGACAACTACGACCATAATTACAATACAATATGCAAAATAATTCTCTTCAACGGGCACCCGGCGAGCTGAAAAAATTTGTTAAGAATGTCTTGTTTGAACCTTACCATAAACCATAACAACTTGAGAGAAGGGCAACATCTATTGTATCGCAATGCCAAGCTTAGAGCTTGAGAGAAGGTCGGTCAGGCTTAAACAAGACATTCTCAACAGAGATTTTCAGCTCGTTGGGTGCCCGTAGAAGAGAACTGTTCTTCATATTGTATTGTAATTATGGTCGTGGTTATCATGTTAGATGGGTTGTGGTTGTTATGTTATATGGGTTGTGGTTTCCCATGGAGTCACGGTTGTTATGTTATATGGGTATTGGTTGTCATATTATGAAATTGTCGAGTTGCCGGAGTCACTACAAGAAATCCTACTTTTAGCGATGAAAATTTTCGTCGCTAAATTTTTGTCGTTAAAAGACCGAGGCAGAAGGGTTTTATCGGCGAAAATTTCGAATTATCGCCAAAGGCAATATTTTTAGCGACGAAAATTTGACTTTTAGCAGCGAAAGTTTTCGCTGCCAAAAATATACATTCCACTTTTAGCGACGAAAATTTTCATCGCTAAAAAAACATCACAAGACTTTCAGCAGCGAAAATTTTCGCTGCCAAAAATATACGTTAAACTTTTAGCGACGAAAATTTTTCTCGCTAAAAAAACTGTACAAGACTTTTAGTAGCGAAAATTTTCGCTACCAAAAATATAAGTTCAACTTTTAGCGACGAAATTCGTTGTTAAAAAAACCTTACAAGACTTTTAGCAGCGAAACTTTTCGCTGCTACAAATATTAGTTCAACTTTTAGCGACAAAAATTTTCGTCGCTAAAAAAACTTTACAAGACTTTTAGCAGCGAAAGTTTTCGCTGCTAAAAATATTCGTTCCACTTTTAGTGACGAAAATTTTCAAAAAAACTTACAAGACTTTTTAGCAGCGAAAATTTTTGCTGCTAAAAATATTCGTTCTACTTCTAGCAACGAAAGTATTCGCTGCTAAAAAATATTCCTTCAACTTTTTGCGATGAAAATTTTCATTGCTAAAAATAATTACAAAAACTATTACCTACGAAAATTTTCGTAGGTAAAAGTCTCTTTTTAAAATTTTTTTTAAAAAATATTCTAGCACAAAATTGTTGGAATATTTTTTCTGATATATACCTGTTACAATATATACATATTTCATCATATTCTTCCTAATATACACCTGTTATATAATATAGTTCATCATATTCACATTCACATCCATATAAATCCAAACTAGCCATCTAAACATAAAAGTACATTCATCCAAACACAAACAATCTTATCACATCACATAGAGTTCAGAGAAGTTATTAAGAATAGAAACATGACCAAATGACAATAAGCCTGCTTATAAAAATTATCATTATGGTTTCAAGGAGGGTCCATTTATCTCCCCAATGTTGAGTCATCTCAAAAGCAAAGGATTAACAAAAAGCCAAAAACCACACAATAGTATTGTAAAGGACCAGTGCAGCTAAGTTACAGTGAAGACAGCACATAGAGAAATGGAGAAATTACAATGATTGCTTTATATCGGGAGGCAAAGAGCACTAAGTACAATGCAGCTAAAGTCTTCACATATTGGTATATAGCAAAGTGTAAAAATTTGCACATGAAGACACCCTTAACATGCAACAACTAATAGATAGGGCTAAAATGTTTAGATCTTATGGCCTTATGACAATGAAAACCAAGAATAGATTGCAAAGTTTAAGTTACATGAACCTTCACATTATTGCCAGACTTAATTAGTCCCTTTCATTCCCACTCAACTGCACACATGGTTTATGGATGGTTCATTCCCACTCAACTGTACACATGTTTTTATAGATGGTGAATCCAGAACTATACATCTGATGAGTCATAATGCATGTGGTTATCCAATGATACGGTACACGAGGATTGAGTTCATGTTCTGATGGGTTCCTTACGTGTTTGGCAAAAAAAAAAACCTGGCTTAAAATGGTGTTACCTGATACTGAGCTATAACCTTTTCCTGAGAGAATCTACATAGATATGAACCTGCAAAAATCAAGCAACAAGAAACATCTTAATGTGGACGTAGAATTTCTTCATATTTCTAACATTTTTGGTTCTCAAACTCTACATCAGAAACTGATGTCAGAAACTTCAGGTTTTCTTAGATTACTCAGTATCGCAAAACTCAAAAAATGATTTAGCCTCAAAGTAGACACCAAGTTGGTGAAAAAGGCCACCACCAATCCACCAACAAAAAAGGGCATCCACCTAAATTTGGTTGTGAAAACAAACCTGTAGTAGATTTTACTGTTGCTCTGTAAGTTCTCAGCATTGAAAATCTGCAGATCATTGCTAGCATCACTTGATTTCTAGTACTTGAATCTTCATGCACTTGATTTCTTGGCTAGTACAAGAAAGCACCTGAAAGTATTAGAAAAGACACCCGAAGAACAAGTATTTTCCTATTTCTGAAATATGAAAAAAAAATGCAATTTGGATTGAAAGATGAGATAGACATATTAACTCCACCTATCTTCTGCCTGTTTTTGAATCAGAACTTATGGGAGTATAGAATTTCTAGAATTTCTCAAGGCTTGGTAGACTAGAGTGATAAAAATGCAATAAGGGTTCGATTTTAGGCTTCCATATTGGTCGTTATCCATTTCAACTTAGTTTTCTGGTTTTTATCTAGTTTGTACAAAGATATAAAGTGAGACAAAAAATAAAAATAAAAATTGAAACTTGGTATAGATAGCTCATTCCTGGCAAAGAATTAAGATTGAACAAGTTTTGCTTCAGTTTTCTGGGGAAATTAAACAGTATATGCAGATGGTACATATCACCAATTGTGCCACTCGTTCAGCATTCCCACACTCATGCCAAAATCTGTTCTGGCTCGAGCTGCTAGCTAATGTTACGTCACTACCATGTGTTCACATGTTCACCCTTTCCATTTATAAATGAATAATTTACAAATAAAAGTAAAAATAAATAAAATTTGTTGAGTCCCATTTAGCAAGCAAATGTGTGACATTTGTAGCATTTGTTGTCTAAAATGTAGCTACCATTAAAACATGAGCTAGAATTCAAATAGTGCACAATTCTTAATGTCTAGTTCTCATCCACCATATTGCATAAATGCATGGCAAGTTGGCAACCCCAGACAATACAAATTACCCTTTAAAAAAAACAAAGAGCATACAAAATAACAAATTGAGGCCCCATTGTTGAATGTAGCCCAAATCCACACTTGATTCTGCGATCTTAACAATCTAATATTGCTCATTGAATTCGGGCCTCTAGCCATTTTATTTGCTAAATGCCAATTTGATAGCTAAATGGTGTTGAAATACCATTGTATCTTCAGTTTAAATCTTTAGTGTTTCAGTAAGCACAATAATCAATAACTTAAATGTGCATTTTATTAAATGTAAGCACTTAAAGATTGCTTCCCAAGATCCTTCCATGGGTACTACACTACATTCTTCAGTATTGCAACACTGCATCCACATGAAACTAACCACGCATGTGCATTATATAGGAACACAATTAATAGCATAAGCACACATCCTAGCATGATCATGGGACCTGTGAATGCATAAACAACACATGACCATCAAGCAATATGCAAAGATCTGAAACAATCAAGTCAAGGACCTTTAATGAATAATTTCCACATAAATAGATTCCTAGTTGAATTCTTACCTCAAGCACAACATCAGGATTAATTTCTGAAAGGGTCTGAGCGTCTGTCTTGGTCATGCCACCTTGAGATGGAAGAGAAATAAGATGCATAGATGTTAAGGGTCATACAAGTAGATTCTCCATCAAAATGATTTTCAGTGTTAGATGCGTTCATGTATCTTCCATTATTACAAATTGCAAATTGTTCCAAGGGTTCACTACTCATGCAAGTTGTAGTTAAACTATTGTGCCCTCATGCACAATGCATCCATACAGAGAAAATTGACAGGATGTGGAATAATGCATGCCTGGTTTGGAAGAAAGATGAGCCGATTCATGTTAGCTAACTAGATTGTGTCACAATCGTACAACAAAAGATGTCCTATACCACACCTTGTGAGCATCTCGGCAGTTCTGCTTTTCAAGTTGGAGCCATGCCCGTCCACATGTAGCTGCACATGCTAATATGAAAAATGCGTGTGAGATCCCAGCTTTGCACAATTCTATTAGATGTACCAGATTGATTAAATCTTCTTGTGCAAAATTTAGGCAGTTCTGATTTTCAAGTTGGAGACAATATCCAAAAGAAATGGATGGGTCCAAGAATCAAGTCAGTCACAAATCTGACAGGCAAACATATGCAAAAGAAATGGACAATAAGCATTTAATGTACATGTGTGGCCCATCAAATCTGTACACTGTTGTGAATTTTACACAAGGCAACCCATATAGTGGCTTGCACCTGATAAGCAGATTATATCATGCATCCATGTAAGCATTGTGGAACCCTGAGCCTACACTCTTAATGATTGCTTCAACTTTGAATGGGCATCTTACATCCAAATCACTAATACAAGTCAAACATTACGGAAACTCTTAGTAATATTGAAGCGTACAAACATCCTCATGCCTCAATTTGAAACATCATCTAAATATCTTTCACACTATTCATAAATGAGGAAGTAAGAATAGGAATCATAAAAGCAAACAAACTTTCACTGGATTTCTCCTTGATTACAGTTAGCAATTCCCTTTCATCAATCACACAATAACAATGTTTAGAAAATCAAAACATGAATAAACCAAGTTTTAAATACTTGTGTCAGTCACTCAAATGCCCATGTCTACCAAGATTTAAAATTCAAAGCGTTTACGGCCTACAAGCATTCAATAACCACCGTTTCATGATGTATGGTTCACTTTCGATTTGGATTTGCCTCGTTTTTTCACTCATTTTATTTAAAAATGGCTGATTTCTTTCCAATGCTACCTTAATGGCCATGAATCAAATGGAATGATGGATGGGATTGTCCATGACAAACAAGTTGTCTAACTGTGCCATAAAGATAGGCCCAATCAAATACATACTCAGCTAAACATGTGCCAAATCAAATCCTTTCACGTCAGGTCAGGTCAGGTCACCCAAAGTTATCCTTGGTGACTTGATCATTAGGCAATCCCATGCTCTATTTTGTCCATCCATTGTTTCATATTAGTTTAATGCATGAGCCTAGAAAATGAAATAAATTTAAATATCAGGTGGACCATATAATAGGAAACAGTGGTGTGATTGACCATTAAAAACTTCTAAGGTGGCCACAAAAGTTTTGGATGAAGTTGATATTAGTTTTTTTTTCCTCCATATGGATTTTTGTGACCATATTAACAAATTGGATAGAACACAAACATTATGATAAGCCTTATGAAGTTTTTAATGGTAGAGAAATAAACATTACATTGTGCCTTGGGAAGTTTTTAATGGTCCAATATTAAATCACAACTATTTCTTATAGTGTGGTCCACCTTAGATTTTAATCTACTTCATTTATGAGCTCATAAGCTAAAATGACCTAGCAAAATAGATGGGCATCATGAATACATTCATCAAAGTGGGCCTCAAGGTAAGGGTTGCACCATCTTGGATAAGGCCAAGGCACATCTAATCCACTCTTCCATTTCTATCATCAACACGCGACTCAATCAAATCATGCCAAGTCAGCTCACAAGGGTGTCAATAGACAATCCACCTTCCTTCGCAACATGTCCTCCCGAGGGACTGATATACAAGAAATGTTTGCATACACCATCTTTATTTTCCTACAATTTATCATCTCAGTCTAAATATATGAGCTGTGAAAAATGTGGTTCATATTTCAAAGATCACTTGGGGCGAAAATTACAACAATATACTCATTAGATAGGCTATATTGGTGACAATCTGCAGTCCATTGGCTATGGCGTTGTAACCAGTATTATGAATAGACTACTATAGCTTTCACCCTATATTATCTTTATTAGATGAAGTCATTTTGTTGAGACGTTTGCTGAAAAGGTACAGTTAACTCAAAATACAAACATCCTTCCACATTCAACAGGCAAAACTTGCCATTAATGGGTGATTAGAGCAGTCCAATCTCTGTCATTTTGGCTCATTGCTCACCAATGTAGTGACAACCAGCGAACAGTCCCAATCACCATATATACTTGCCATGTGCAGGATATACTTCATATAACTTCTATGAAATAGGTAACATGATAGCATTTCCTAACGGAAGAAAAATTCTTTCTGAACGATAATCATATGTAAGCATTTGTGCCATGAAAAACATATTTTAAATCAAGTTCAAAGGTCGCATTGGGATGCTCATTTCAAATGAACCGCAATAATCTAACTCAATATGGAAGAAATGACCAACACATGAGTGGCGCCATTTTTAGTTCATAATTTCAAAATGACAGCTAGTTGTGAGTCCATGCATTTGAAGTTGAATAAGAAACTATTATAATCTCAATTTGGGCCTAGACATATATCAATAATGGAATGGAAATATCCTCACTTTGGTCCAAAGCATCAATCTTCTGAAAAATAAGGGGGTTCTGCTTCCAATTTAAAAAGGGTATTTTTCCAAGTTAGGCCTGAAAGATTTTTTTATTTTATTTTTTTTTATTTTTTATTTTTAAAAGACAATGGAAGAAGAACAATATAAAATTACAAGTTGGGGTAGCTTTTGATACCATGATTTAATTTGTTGTTACTTGTTGCTAATAGAGTTTCTTCAGTTTGATCCAAAGCAAAACCCCAATGAATCAAATCAACCATTCACCCAAAAAGGAAAATGCAACCCACGCTGATTATTGGATAAGACAAAATCGACATGATTCATCGTAAGGTCGGCCAAACAATAAAAAGGCAATGTACATCACTCAAAATATTGGAAGTCATGTATATGTGTTGTAAGGTTGAAAAACATAACAATGAAAACAACAAAGACAAAGGAAATTAGAAAAGGATATTCACATAGTTCAAATAAAAATAAATTAGTAATCTAAACTAACAAATAATTAGCTAATGAAACATTAAAATCATGCATGATCATTTCAAGAACTAGTAGATTATCTGAACATTACCTATTCTCTTAAAAAATCAAAACTCCAACAAAAGAACAAAAGAGTAAAAAGGACAACAAAGTTGTGCTCTTTTGTCACAGGGGTCATCGTAGCTATAAAAGAAAATGAACTAAAACTTAGAGTGAGAGTAAGTCCTTGCAAGAAATTTCTTCACAACAAGAGAATTAAGGCAAGCTTGAGGCCTAAGAATCTTTGGTTTGACAAAGGAAATTGCATAACAAAAAGAACTAAGAATGATGAAACGAAGTTTGTAGAGAATTTTCACGCTTCAATTAAAATGTTCCATTAGCAACACTTTTTATGACATTGCTAAGACTACTCTTTGTCCATGTAGGTTTTGAAGTGGCATGTGTCTAGGACTGTCCAAGTGTCTCAAAATGTCAGCTTGGCAAACCTCAGAAAGTAAGTGTCCAAGTAATAGGTCTAGCAAATGCCTAGAACATGAACTGACATCATATCCAGAAAGGGGTTGCTTGTTTGTAATATATATAACTGCAAATTTCTAATTCCTACATGGTAATGACATATAACTATTGTCTCCACTTTACGCATTCAAGATACTTTCATCATGGATGTCTTAGATGAGATCAAATCAACATGCAAGCTCACCTCCATAACAGAGTGGCAACTTACAGCAAAATCAAAGACTGCATCAAGTCCTCCAAGTTCTTGTAATCTTTCCTTAAAATTTCCCCCAACGCTTCTCATAATACTAGATGTATTTGAAAATTACAGGGCAATGGTTATTAGCAAACGCAAAGAAACATGATCTACTACAAAATAGTGAAATCTAGATCTATAATGAATAATGAGTTCATAATAACAGTAACTATGTAATAGAAAACATGACCTCTGATACATTATGGATACATTATGGCGGTAAACTAAAATGAGATGAACTCGTTTGTAGGTGTCTACCAAACAGTGGCCTAAGTAGATTGGTTTCTATCAACATGGTTTACCTTTGTTTAATGGCCCAAACTTCATTTCTTTATTTCCTTCAAAACATGCAGAAACTTTTACTGAGGTTTTGACCAAAATCCAAGGCCTTTTTGGCAATGACTTCCTCTCATTTTAGCTAATGGTAATTATGTATTAGAGATATGGACGGTGCTCAGTGGACCCCACAATGATGCATGTATTTTAGCCATGTGGTCCATTCACTTGGATCATTATTTTAGGGCAGGAGCCTAAAAAAGAGTTATATCTGAATCTCAAGTGGACCACACTGTAACAAAACTGTCTTTATTTCTTCTTCCTTTTGCTGGAAATTTGTGTGTATGGACTAATCAGATTTTAAGCTTAAAAAGAGAATTTGAGGTGCATACAGGACTAGCTAGCCATTTCATAAAGGTGCATACAGATTTGTGCATGGCTTGGATATATTTCATCAAGGTGCCTACAGAACTAGCAAGCCTCAACGAACATCTTGGTTGAAGAGAAATTTGAGGGAATCCCCCATTAATAGTGGGACCCAGTAAAACAACAGTCTGGAGCACCAAACAGGCC